>NC_046662.1:64359853-64381252 GCF_010883055.1 Belonocnema kinseyi | reverse complement strand
GCCTTGGAGGAGATTATGTTGAGAAATAAAAAAAAAAAATTCTTAAAAACGTTGTTTTTCTTGGTCAGGCCGGAAACTTATCAATCCACCCTCGTATATGTATTCTTCGTTAAAAAATCATCTTTCTGGTTGACTCTCTTGCATCATTTCTAGAACAATTGTTATGAATAAAAACGATCGATCAACGTAGGATATTCAAAAAAGTTTAATCTTTAATATAACCTTAAACGTTTTACTTTCGTGACATTTTCTTGTACGATACGATATTATTCATTCACAGCCTTTTAGGAAATATAATTTTCATAAATCCATGAGGTTTTATAAACCTAAATAAGGTGGGAATTTCTAGAAAATATTATTTTTCTTGTTTTCAAAATTAGAAGAAAATAATAAAGAATATTTTCATAAAAACATCACGTTTTTTATTCTTCCAAATATTTTTGGAAAGTTTCTAATAATATCAAAAATGCACCTGATCAGCATCATGCAGACTAAACTATTTTTGAGGCCAGGAGAATTTTTTTTCTCTAAAAATGTAATTTTTTGAATTTTACTCGTAAACTATGAAAAATATCGCAAAAGAACAAGAGACATTTTCCATAGAACTGTTTTCAACGTGCAAACTTGTATTTTAACATTTTTTCGAATATGTCATTGTTTCAAAGAAAAAGTAGAAAATTCCATTAAAAGAAAAAAGAATTCTCGTGGCTATAAAAATTATTAAGTAAGCATTGAATTTACAAAATATCTTTATTGTTAAAGTATCAGTTAAAAAAATTGGCAAAAAATTTAAAGGTGGTTTTTTTTTGTTGAGAAAATTGGCCTTTAAGATTTTCAGAATAATATTTTGATAACTTTCGATACGCATCGCCTAATTTCCTCTAAAAAACATATTTCGTCTACGTGAGATTGTTCGATTGCAAGTGTAGGGCCTCTGCCTGATTTGAAATGCTTTCGGCCTGGATTTAATGTGTCACGTATGTGTAAAGAAGACTTTTTTCACACGCGATACACGCATAATTTATCCACATATGGAGTTTGGGCCACATTTTCTGGCGTCATAAAAATGCTTTACTAAAAATGAGATCAGCATATTCTCACAATTTAAACAAAGATTCCACAGAAAAATATTTTGTTCATCCAACGTTACCTTTGCCGATGCTTCAAATCACGATGATTTGATCCTTCATTATTACTCTGCCGACAATTAAATAAACATTCCGCGTTTTAAGTATTTAGTATGAAAAGGCAGCTTTACAGCTTGCGATAAACTAGTTTTGGTTCGTCTTTGCGAGAAAATAGAAATTTAACGAATTATTTGATCATGAAGTGTGCGATCTTCTGCTTATTGGCTCTTTGTGTCTTCCAAGTAAGTCTCTCCCAATCTTGACAAATTACAAATCAAATTACAAATTCAACTGTTACCGAATCTTTTGGAATGTACACACTTCATGTTAAACACGTAAACAGTATTTTGATTTTGATTTAACGGCCAATACTGTTTTGATTTTTTGAAAATATTTTGTCACTTCATTTTCAAAACAATAGAAGGATAAAATTTCGTTTAGATTAATTTTTTTAAATGTAAAAATGAAGACAAATGCATTTCGTGTATGCTAAACAATAAAAAAATATGAGATAAATTTTTACTTTCGTAAGTTTTTGCGTGGAGTTCCTGTGTTAGAGTTTTAACGATTCTAAAGACATGCCCTTTCTACTGACCCTAAGAATTTTTGGAAAAAATATTTCATCTTTAAGGTCATGTGAACGGAACCTAAACATTTGTTTTCAAAAATTGTTTCAAACCCAACTTATGTTTACGCGAAAGGCGACATTGAGTTTAAGATTTGGGAGATTAAATAAAAAGCACTGAAAACGGTTTGACTGATCCTAGATTTTTACAATTATAAACAAGTTTTTTTTGTAACGAAGTTTTCTTTTTTCATAATTATAAAAATGTAGGACCAGACAAACGTTTGTCAGTGCTTCTCATTTAATTCTACAAATATTCAATTCGGTATCGCGTTTCGTGTTAACATACGTTAGATTTGAAAAAAATGTGAAAAAAAAATTATGAGGTTACTCTCACATGGCCTTAAAATTGAAAGTAAAAACAAATTTGATGTTTTCAGAATAAAGTCATTCTCTCGACCTGCAAAAATCAAGGATCGCACTTTCTATGGAAAAAGTATTTTAACGTTCATTTATCAAAGGTCAAATATATATATTTTTAATGTTCATTATCAATGCGTGAAGAAAGTTATCAAGGCAATGCGTAGCCCTAGACTCAAGGGCACTGGAATCCTAAAAAAATGGTAAAAAGTGTCTTTCTGAGAAAAAAGTCTATTAACTTTCATTTTTTTAAGGGTTAATGTTTTTCTAAAATTATTATTATCAAGTTAAAGGGCGTGAAGAAAAGTAGCGAAGCTATGCTCGAAATTCTTTTAATTGCTGTTAGAGTTACCAATATAGCCAAAGCATGTGTATATACAGAATTCCTACAAATAAAACCAAGAATCCAACGACCAAATTTGGGCAACCACAATAAAATGTTCCTATTGCAATTTGAAAAAAGACAACAAATTTTCACAAAAAAGAAAAGAACAAAATTCCTTTTTGAACAAAAATAAAACGGAGGAAAGAAAAATGAGAAAGCAACCTTCCAAAATCCCTTTCTTCTCTTTCTCATTTCTTTCGTTTTTTTTATTTATATCATTATCAAACGACGATAAAAAGAAACATTTGTAAACAATAATCATCCATGTTTAGGCACTTACATAGTACTCTTCTGAAAGAAAAAATTAAATAAAATAAAAAAACAAACAAATAAAAAAAACCCGAGCAGGCAGGAACAGCGACAAAACCACGATGCTCTTCCTGACACCCGAGAATCAATTTTTATATTTTTGTTTTAATTAATCTTTTTGGTTCTCATGTGTCAGGAAAAAGCATCGTAGTTTTGTTCCTGTTTCTGTCTGCTCGGGTATTTTTTTCGTTTTTTAAAATTTTATTTATTTATAATTTTTTGCTTTGATAAGAGTGCTATATAAGATTCGAAACTTTGGTGATTATTTTTTACAACATTTTTATAGTGTAATTTGATAATCATAAAAATAAAAGACGAAAGAAATGAAAAAGAGAAGGAAGCAGGGGATTTGTTTTGTTGCATTCTCATTTGTCTTTCCTCTTTTTTATTTTTGTCCAAAAAGGAAATTTGTTCTTTTCTTTTTTATGAAAAACTTTTCACACACACATTAATTTGATTATTGGACGTTAAATAGGATTTAAAATTTTATTGTAATCTTATTTAAATTTCTTTCATTTGAAAGCATGGTATTCCCATAAATGAAGATGAAATAATGCAAAAATATATTGTTTACAAAAAAATCAAATTTGTTTTTGACTTTCATTTTTGAAGGTCAAATATTTTTTTAAATGCGTAGAATCAGTGGAAAGGGCGCGAAAATCCTATCGAAATTATACTGAACAACATTTTTTTATGGCTGTTAGAAGGGTAAAAGTCATCTAAATGAATGGTGTCTGCAAAAAACGCATATTGTCACCCTCTCCGTGAATCTTTATCCAACAAGTCGAATTTTTTTCCATAAAAGACTATTCAATAGCACAACCCTTTGACCAAGTTTGACTTAGATTGGATATTTCGATTTTGAAGTAGGTGTACTTGAGGAAAATTAGAGACACAATTTTAAAAATTAATGTAAAAGTTATTTTTAAACCAAAAAGCTCAAACATGTTATAAATCCAAAAATCAGTGGTTTTAATGAACAAAAAGCTTCAAAAAGTTTAATTTATGAGGTATTTCTTTCAGGTCCAAGCCAAGAAACTAAACAACAATTGATTGACGCCTTACACCCAATTCAAGATAATTATTGGGTAAAATGGTGAAAATAATTTTTAATTCATATGTATGTATTTGTTTAGTAAATAAATATATATTTCTAATCGTACTATTCCTCTTTCTCACTAGAACGCATTTAAAGCTCTAAAACCAAACTTAACAAAGTCTGTCAAATTACAAGGAATAATGGACACATGAACATTATGCTGCACACTGAGAAAACTATATCGCATGAATTACACTATATACCGTAATTTCTACACTATATATCGTAATTATCGCATTATAATAGCGCAAAATCGCGATATCGTACATTGCAAATTTTTACATTATATACCGCATAATTGTACAATCTATAACGCAAGAATGTAAGTTTATTACGCTATCACATGGTATTTCTTGTTTTGTGATCTCGCGAGGGTTCGAGTAGTCAGCAAGCGATCAGAGAAAAAATTAAAGATAAAGTTTACATCGATTCCAGGTGAAAGATTCACCGGAACAAAAATTAACCTTGCCAGATAAACTTTACATGAATCGAAGATAATTTCCGATTTTTAACCTTGCCTGGATAATCTTTCATCTTATAATGGCTCCATTTTTATTCGAGGTGTAGCGACAATTAGGATGCCAGCGCTATCCCAGCGTCGTTTAACTTCATTAAATTTGAGAGAAATGGGAATTCCCATCTGTCAGTTACATTTTGCGCTTTTGCTAAATGATATCCTAACTTCAGTGAAACTTGCGCCGAAATGTGTTTAATCATTAACCGTTGCAGATTTTACCTGCAGCAATTTTTTTACTTTTTTCTATGATTGTTTTAAAGCTGGTGTCCCGATTTATATCTCGAACTCACTCATATTCTGCCTTTTCCCCATTGCTGCTAAGGTCGCTGTAGCAGACGACAGCAACAAAATTTAACTTCATTTTATTCGGTGATATTAGTGCATTATAATATCGTACAAAGCTCCGGAACCTGATTGTACGTTATCATATTGCGCTTTCTTGAAATATAGAGGTTTTGCGATATCATTGTGCGATATCTTTTTTTCCGTGCAGTTGACGAAACTCACGATAAAAAGGTATTTACAAAAGTATGATATATAATCCATTTCAAACACAATATGTGCTTTTTTCAAATCCAGTTTTATATACATATTTATTTATTTAAAGACGAACCCAAAAAGTCAATAAACAAGTTGCATATTATACGTCGCAATGCAAAAAGTATCGGTCATCGTTAAAGTCTTTTGAAAATATTACATTCCCGAATGAATTTAAGTCAAAACCGCTTAATACTAATAGTTGCTTTTTGTAAATTTAGGTTTATGAAATCAAATCTCATTTAAGAAGGAAAATACTATAATATTATAAAGAATATTTGAATTGTTAATAAAGTTTACAAATAATATTGCCTAGATCTGAAATCCCTAAGTTTTTAGTAGATACAAGCATACAATAAATGCTCTCCCTGCACAATTTAAGTCAAAATTTTTTTCTCGATTTCATTGAATAAATTGTTTTGATAAAACACAAATAATACAAACATAACATCTCAAAATAATTTCACAGACAAAAATGAATATCTTGCATTTTTAAGAAATAGTTGAATTTTCAAAAAAAAAAAAATAATAATAATTCTCTACCAGGAGAGATGAGTTTTTAATGAAGCAGTTGCGTTTTATAATTAAAAAGTCATACTTCACAAATATTACAGGGTGTCTAAAATCATGGAAAATTAGAAATTCAAAGTATAAAAACAATCCTTTTTTTCTATCACCTTGACAGTTTGACCTGGTCCAGGTCTGGCGCTGATCAACGAGCCAATAGAAAAAAAATCTTAAGTTCCATATCCGAATTTTTTTTTTTGGCGTACTTCGAAAATGTTACAGGGTGTCTAAAATGATAGAAAATAAGAAATTCAAAGTATGAAAACACGACTTTATCATATTGACAGTCTCGTCTGGTCCAGGCCTGGCGCTGATCAGCGAGCCAAGAAAAAAAACCTCTAAGTTCGATACAGTACATTTTTTCTTACATTTTAAAAAGTTACAGAGCCTATAATGAAATTTTTTAAACTAAAAAAGTTTATAGTGAAATTTTTGTATCCAAGTCATTAAAACAATCAAGTTTTCCCAAATAATTGTAATTCATTGGTTGGTCCTCGGCGTGCTGATATCTTGCCAGTTAACGTCAAAACTTGAAGTGTTCTGACAGTCCTTGGCTCTGACCTCTCGGCAACAGTGCTAGTTTTTGTCGATCAAGTGTCACAAACTGTCAAATTTTTAAATTATTTTCCTAATAATATATTAATTCATCCAAAAGTTAGCTGTAAAAGCGGAGGCATAAAATGTACCAAATCTTTATTCAGTTTTTAAATAAATAGTAAGTACAAACCTACTTTTTATCTATTTTAAAAGAATAAGTATTAAGACCGATAATTCAATTTATTGATTTTATTGATGGCACTATATTTTTGACGCAAAATTTGAATTTTTACTGATTATATCAAACATGTATTTTATAAATCTTTCTAGGAAATCATGTTTTTCTTTTTGAGCGCATCCTTAAAGCGTATACTCTAAACATGGACTATATGATTCTCAACAATAAAACATTAATCGATCAGCCATTAACTAGTGGCTGACGAGCCAATAACTCGCGGCTGACCAGCTCATAATTAGCGGCTAACCAGCCTACGTCTAGCAGCTGACCAGACGGTCTGGCCTGGGGCTAGCCATTAAAAACGTTACACTTTTGGCCAGGTCCAGGCCAGATCATCTGGTCAACGCCAGGCCTGGAAACCTGGCGGTCTGGTCCGGGCCAGGCCAGCCCCAGAAAATTTTCCACACGGGCTTCAAATTGTTCAAATTATATGAAAATTCCATGAATTCCTTTGGATTCCATGGGGACTCTGAAAATTTCTCAAAATCCTTTAAAGCTGAAAATTGAAGATTCTACCAAAAGTTAAATTTTTAATAAAATAATTTAATTTCCAACTAAGATGATAGATCATAAAAAAATTAATTTTTAACAAAGTAATTCAACTTTCAACCAAGATAAAAAGATCCCTTAAAATATTTTAAAGGGATTAAAATTGATCCAAATTCTTAGAAGTCCTTTATTATATTTGAAAAAACTTTGAAATTCCGTTTAATCTTTTGTCATTTATACTTTCTGAAATCCGTGGATATTCTTTGAATCTTTTTAAGATTCTTAAAAGTATTTGAAATCCCGTGAAATTATCGAAATCTCCATTAAATCTCTTTAAATCTGTAATAATCCTTTCAAATCTTACAAAATCCCTTAACATTTTCTAAATCTCAGTAAAATTCTCGACATCCTTCAAAATTCATAAAAATGCTTCAGTTTATCTTGAAATCCTTTAAAATCCTTTGAAATCCCTTGACATTTTTTTAAATATTTGGAAATCTCTTAAAATCTTTATAAAAAATCGATTCGTCAGTATTTTAGTAGATTTGGAGTCCAAAATATTAAACCGATTGATACGAAAACGTCAACATAAGTTCTTGCTAAGAAATTTGTTTTATTATATTTAATATTTAGCTGTTAAATTAAAATACCAATAAATTGGTGAAAAATATTCATTGCTCCCAGCTGCCGATTTAAGCGTTCTATTTAGTGCTAGGTTTCAGTGATTTTACAATTTTTGTTTTGTGATCATTATGGCAGCCCTTTGTCACGTATTCTTATCTTTCCTTTTCAACGCCTGTCAGACTAGCAGTCGAAAAAATAATTACCAAGCACTCGCGTAGACGTTTAAGCAAACCATGACCAGATATTCCAAGCTTTTTCAGTTCTTCAGTTTTTTAACCTGCTTTTTATGGCGAAGAAACTATTCACTTATAAATAGGATGCATGCTCAGAAACATTTTTTGGAACAGTTACATAATTTAAACTCTTTACAATCCACATTTTTTTTTAGTTTGCAGGAGTCGTATCGACAAAAAGTATTTTAAAATACATTAATTGCATAAAACTATGAAGGAAGTCGCATGTAATTTCGAAAAAGGCCAACGAAAAGTTGCATAGATTTGTTGACGATAATGAAAACATAATAAAAATAAACTTAAAATTAAAAAAAAATAACAATAGTCATTTAGCTTAAAAGATTCTAAATATGGATTTAATATATTGGTTTCTGAATTGCTAAACTTGTCAAATTTAATCATTTCAAATGAGCAAAATTTTGTCATTTTAATTAAACTTGAACTTCATCAGCTTTCATTTGGAACAATTTGAATTTCAGATTTTTCAATAATTAAGACTTTAAATTTAGGAATATTTAATTTTAATATTAAATTATTCATTTTATAATAACTCAGAGTTCACAGCAAAATGCACTCGAAACAGGGGAAATAGGGAGATTTTTACTAAAATAGGGAAAAATAAACGCTTTTAAATAAAGTTACTATAGATACATTGTTAGGTTCAATATAAAACGCTTCAAATTTCGAAGACTACACGTCGAAAAATATTGCATTTAAACAAAAATCTTCGATTTCCAACCACAAGAGACAAATTATCTTAAAAAAGAGTTAAATTCTTAAGATAAAAAATCGATTAATTTAGTTAAATGTTCACTTTTAAACTCGAAAGTTTAATTGTCAAAAACACATTTTTTGTTTAATTATATCTTTTTAACCAAATAGTTAAGCACTTCGAAACAAAAGAGACGAATATTTGACAAAGTGATTGAAGGTTTAACTAAATAGTTTAATTTGTAAGGCAAAAAAATGAATGGTTAAAAAAAACTCAAAGAATGAGTTGTCAATAAAAAAAGTTGGATTTTTTTATTTGATTCTATTCATTCAGTTCATATTTAAGTGAAAAATCGATAAAAAGGGGATAAGGGGAAAAGGAAATATACGAAATAGCGAATTGTTCAGCTTCAAACGCTGATAATTTAAAATTTTCCAAGCATAAAGCTTTAATAAGATCAGATTGAATTTTTACTCTTCTTAATTAAAATGGTACAATTTTTTCTAGTTTTAAATTTCAATTTTAAAAGTTTCGTTGTGAATAAAATTGAAACTAAGCAGAGTGAACTTCTGAGAAAAACTGTATTGATTTAGGACTGTATATAATTATTATTATATTTAAATTTTATATTATTATATATTCAATATTATTATAAAAAGACTATACAAATCGAAAATAAGTGAAATAGAAAAGTTTAAAAAAATAACGTGATGGTGTAATATTATTAACTCTATTAAAATAATAAGAAGGTTATATTGTGAAATTTAATCATGATGTGGCCAGTCTCCAATTTAAAAAAACATTGCCTTCTGACTGTTTGAACAAAGTTAAGAAAAATAAGAATTCAATAATGTCTTAAAATAACAAGGAACGAATAGGCTATAAATTAGTTATACACATTCAGGGTCTTCAAGCAGTACTTTTCAACAGAGTTCTGTTTTAATAATTTTAGATGTTATTGGTTTTGTCTGCTGGTCTAAATCAATATTATTAAAATATTGATTAATCTTAAGATTATGAAAGAATGCTATTTAGCTCCGCTGGGATATGAACCCAGGTCCTTTAGATACTTTTGTTTTCAAAATTTTGTTTGAATTTACATTTGTCTAATTTTCCATAGAAAAATTAAAATTATATAACAAACTTGGTAAACGTGAATATCCTAAAATAATAATAATAAATACTTCTTTGTGATTGTCAGCACAAAGTTAAGAAGAATATTCTTTTTCAATTTCAATGGATCAATGGGCTATAAATAAATTATTTATATTCAGGGTCCTCGTAAGCTAATTTTGAAAATAATTCTCTTTTTCATTTTCAAATTTTCTTAAGTTGTATATTTTTCTAGTTTCCAAAAGAAAAATCCAATTATTTAAGGAAGCATGGATTTATAAAAAAAAATTATTTAAAAGGATTTGAAAAATAATGGTTTGGCGAAGAAACTTTTTTCGAGCATAAAGGAAAAAAGGGAATTTGAAAGAAAGAGTGAAGGGGGGGGGGGGGGGGCAAATATTGCGGCCGCTGAAATACAATTTTTTTAAAATTTCAAGTCCGTTTACTAAAGTTAATTAGTGAAAATATTGAATAATTCTTGAATGCAGTGTAGACGTTTTAATATTCTTTGAAATTATAAAACTCGTACTCTCGTAAAGAAAAATTTATTAAAGGCGCTATTAATAGGGCGGTAATAAAAGTTACGAGATCAGTAAACATAAAATAATTTACAATCGTTACTTACGATCATAATAAGTGATGCACGTGCATCTATTTCGAGCTCAGATCTGAATATCATAATACACACCTAAAACAATAAAAAATATCAAGGTAAGTCATATTTTTATATAGAATTTTAATTAATTAGAGGAACGTATAAGTAACATACATAAATTAGTACCATTCTATGTAGCCGATCTAATTTAATTTAGTTTCGCTCTTAAATAGGTTTTCGAAAAAATGGGGAAATATATACTGATCCTAGATGCTAATATGAGGGTGGCCGATTTATTTGAGGAAAAAATATCCGATCATTTCCCACTTCGAAAAAGTTTCTCACGGTCATTGAAATTAAAATATTCGAGCTCTCGGAGCTTAAGATTTTTTTCATTTAAGTGATAAAAACGGTACTGAAAATTAGATCGCTCAAAGTGGAAGTCTTCTGACTTTTTTACTTTTATAATTAATGTTTTAAATATTTTTAATTCTGACATTTTTAATTCAAACCCTCTATAACTTACACGTTTAAAATAAAAGATTTAACAGTTTTCAATAGAACAATTTAAAATTAAATTCCGTTAAATTGCCCAATTAAAATATGTAATCATTTATAAACTGAAAAAAAGGATTCATAATTTTAATTTTGTGCAATTCGAACTTTTTTGAATTTCCGAACAGTTCGCTTCGATTCGCATTTTTTGAATTTTGTATTTTAAAAGTTTTTAATCTGAAACCCAGTAAATATCTGTAAAATGATTTTTATTTGAATCTAAAAACATACGAATTTCAATATTTTAATGCAGCCTACCTAAATGCGGGGACAACTGCACAAATTAAATATTTAAACTTCGTCATTAACTGGGGAAATATTGTGCCTGTTATAATACTTTTTGAAAAAGGGTTTGATGTTTTCAGACATCAAGAAAAAATTCCAAACTGAAGCAATACTTTTTCTTGTCAATTTTAGTACTTTTCAGTAAGGGGTAGTTTTTAAATGTTAAGGGATGGTTTTGGAAAATTATTTTGGGTGCGTTGGATAGTTTAAGATTAGCCTTCAATTCTGATGTACTTGCTTTTATGATTAGTACATATTTAGTGCACTTTATCAACACTTTTGATTAAGCAGTTGTTTTGCAATGTTTAAAGATGATTTTGGAAAATTGATTTAGGGAGCGTTAGAGATTTTCGACAGAGCCAAAAATTTGGCTTTTGTTTATTAAATGAGATTTTT
This sequence comes from Belonocnema kinseyi, assembly GCF_010883055.1. NCBI lineage: Eukaryota > Metazoa > Arthropoda > Insecta > Hymenoptera > Cynipidae > Belonocnema > Belonocnema kinseyi. The sequence goes on along the minus strand of NC_046662.1, from coordinate 64,369,949 downwards.
TTTTAAATCCCTTTAAATTATTAAAATCATGTAAAAATTCCTTTAAATACTCTGAATTCCATGGAGCACCCTAGCAATTCCTTGAAATCCTTTGAAGAAACTGTCGAAATTCCTTAAAATTCTTTCAGCTTCTAGTGAAATCTTTTAAAATCCTTGAAATCTCCATAATCCCATTAAAATCCTTTTAGGCCCATGGAAAATACTTAAAATCTTTTAAAATCTGTGAGGATCATTGAAATTCCCTTAAAAATTGATTTGAATCTCTAAAATCCATGGGAATCTTTCTGAAACTCTGAAAATTCCTTATTCCTTTAAAAGACATTGAAATTACCCCATATTCCTGAATCCCGTGAAATTATCTAAACCCCATTGAATCGCTTATAAATCTGTTGAATCCCTTCAAATCATCGAAATCTCATTAGAATCACAGACATCCTTTCAAATTTGTCAAAATACTTAGATATCTCATAAAATGAAGGTTAAAATGAAGGTTGAATCAGTAAGATCAACTTTGTCAGTTTGCGGCGTTGAAGGTGAAAGAAGTCGAAACTACGGTTTTTAATATTTTCACCTTACATTGAACAACGCTTACGTTTAAAGAAGTTGAAACTGACGACGAAACTTCGACTCGGGATTCTTTTCGTCACCCCTTATAAAAAACTCCTGCGTAAAAAGATTTACATACAAATCTACATACTTCTTGATTTTAAGTCGAAAAAACCGAAAAAAGTTTTTTTTTCATGTTTCAATGAAGATAATGATAATCATAATCAATCTTCCAAACATGATCTTCTTATTGTCGCAATAAAATTGAAAATGTTACACAATCACGTTCTTTTATCAAATATTTCTATCAGTCAAATTTCCTATTTCTATTGCAGAATTTTATTAAAAAGCAGATACTGGTTGAGAAAAAACTTGATTTTATTATAAAACCTGCTCAAATTAGATAAACATATTTTTTCTTTTTATGTCAAAAATCAGTTCTTTTTAAATCTTAATCTCTTGTTATTCATAATATTCTCTAACTTTAGACGAAATAAAAATTTGTTTTATATTAAATAGGGATGTTTTTTCCTCCTTTCAGTTAAATAAATAATTTGCTCAGTCTAATTATTACAAACACATAAAATTATTTATTTAAATCAAATTAATTTTTTGTAATGTCCTCTCTAAATCTGATTTAGTTTAATGTAATAAAGTACTATACTAAAATTCTGCTAATTCAATTAGATAAAAGTCATCCACTAAGGATTATTAGAAAATAATTAATTCGATTAGTTGAAATATTTAGTAATACATATTGAAAAACTCCTAATTTCTTTGAGAAAATATATTAATTTTTTTATATCAATATATATTATTTAAACGAAAGCTAAAATGCGAATCGTGGTAAGCAGAAAAGTCTGCATTAATAATTTAGAATATACTCATTATTTAATTCATTAATTTATTAATTTAATTATTCAATTAGAATATTATAAATTTAAATGAATCGCAATTGTTAACATTTTTGGCTATATTGAAACAATGAGATAGCAGAATTGTAGAACTTCAAAACCACATGATGATCAAAGTCACATAATGCTAGATCATACTGTCATCTTCATCAAACTATCATATTTACAAATTTCCATATAAAAATGAAATAAAAAATTAGGTACACATTTAATCTATTTTACCTTACATTCTTCTCGTTGAAAAACATCCTTTTAATGCATGGGTATCTGACAAAAGTCACGTACAACATGGGATGCAGATAAAAAATAGACTTTAGTAAAATTAACTTTTGATTTTTTACGATTCTATTAGTGAAATGCTAAAATATTACTATTTTATCACGTAAACACTCAATTACCAAAATTTGGTCATAAATGAATGGTATTAGCACATGTTGTCATATGAAAAATGATATCAGTAGATTCTCGCAATTTATTCAAAGATTAAAAAAAAAGACTTTTGTTGACCGAACGTTAACTTCGCTGCGGTTTCAAGTAATGATAATTTGATCACTGTTTCCTTTTCCACCAGTTGAATAAACTTTTCACCTGATATGTATTTAGTATAAAAAAGGCAGCTTTGTAGATCGATAACAAATATTTCTGGTTCATCTTTGCAAGAAAGACATTAAACAAATTATTCGATCATGAAGTGTGTGATCTTCTGCTTATTGGCTCTCTGTGTCATCCAAGTAAGTCATTTCATTTGCGAAAAAATACCAAAAAAAATTTGGTTCATATTTAAATATTTGAAAAATACAAAAACTATCAAGAAGGCATTTTCCGTAAGTTGAAGAAATAACACGAGCAAATAAATTTTTATTTTTATGAGTTTTTGCGTGAGTATTTGGAAAAAAGGAATTTTTTATATGAAAAAAGAGCTTAGGTTTTTGAAAGAGTATTGAGCAAATGATTTTTTTTTCTTAAAATAATATATGAGTGGTTTTTGAGAATATAATATCTAGATTCACGATTTTTAACTCTTTTAATTGCAATTAGAAAGATATTTACTACAATTTCGATAGGTTTTTTCGTATTTTTATTAGCGTTAATCATTCTGTTTTAAAGAAAAGCTTGAATTTCAAAAATCAAGCCAACAACCCCCCTAACCCGCACTATTCTACTAAGTACTAGCCTTGCCCTCACAATTAATTTCCCCTAATTTCCATCACATCCCCTCCCTTTGCACGTCTCGTTTTGACTTAAATCGCAAAATTTACAAATTAAATAATAAAATTTTAAGCATAACGCTTCCAATCTTTACAGACAGTCTTTGCAAATGGCTCAACCAATTTTGGGACGGCTCCGCACATCAGACATCCAGAAACTGGATTCAAGATACGTCAGGCCGCCGATAAATTAGAAAAACCTTTTTGGGTCTGTTGTTGAAAATAATTTTTTATCGATAAATATACGTTTAATTAAAAAAAACTTTAAATATCTAATAGGTTTATTTTTTCTTACTAGGATGCAGTTAGCACTATGAAACCGAAAGGAAAGGATACTGACGAAATAAATTCATTCATAGGCAATTGTTTGACACAGCCTGAATTCCATAACGGATACTTTCAAATGTATAATAACGCAACGGACCAATGCGACAAGTGTTATGATAAAGTCGACAAAACTAAGAATATTCTGGTACATACAAAATATTATTTATAATATATTTCCAACAAAATATATGTTCTTTTCCAATCCAGTTTTATCAAAATATTTATTTATTTAATCTCAAACTTTTACTTATAGCTTTCACATTAAGCTATTAGAGAGATCTCTCTAAACAGCTTAATTGGAAAAGCACCCGACCGGAGATCGGAATTTCTGTGCTTCGATTTTCAGTAGAGCGAAGAGAGTAGATCTTTTGTTTTTCAGAAAAAATTTAATTAAAAAAAGTTATTTTAAATCGAAAACAGTCGAATTTAACCAAAAAGTTGAATTTGCATAAAAAATGTAATAAATGATATTTCAACTCCGATTGAATTTTCGCAGGAAAACGATAAACAGGGAAGTTTCTTGAAAACAGGGCAAAAATGGAAATTCTTCGAAAAAGGGGTAAAGAGCGAAATAGAGAAAAGAGTCACAAAAACGGTTACCCCCCCCCCCGTTAGCAGTGCGACATTTTTTTTAACATACTCTAATAGGGCTAATTTATACCAGAAATTTTAACATAAATATAAAAAAAAGATATTGTTTACTATTTCCAGATTCCGGACAAGTGCTGCGACGAAGCTACTGCTGAATTCATTAAAGCGACAAAAGTAAATTTTGATCAAGCTCTGGCATGCGTTGCAAAATGCGATATTCTTAGCGGTGAAGACTGTCTGAAGATGCTTAAAAATTTACACTAATAATACCAAATATCCTAAATATTAGGGACCAGAAATAATGAAAGTGTTTGAATAATGTTTGTAACTTTAACGTGTTCGATCCTTGACAGTGTCTCTGTTTAATACGTTTGTATATAAACTTAATTAAAATAAAAACATTTCGAGCCTTTTCAAGTTCTATAACTGTTTATTGAATCTGTTTTTCACGACGAAAAAGCTATCAACTTTGTAAATATTAAAGCTGATGTAAATTTATATGGAATACATTTGTAAAAATATTTTTTATTGTTAGTGAAAATTCTTCAACATTCTTTGAATTCTATGGTTATCGTACGAGTACTTACGTTTTCAAACCATTTAGCTCCTTGAAAAACCCTTCAAATATTTGAAATTCCTATGAAATTAATTAATATCTTTAAAATCAGTAGAAATCTTACAAGATCTTCTGAAATCCCTTTGTAAAGACATTAAAATTCCTCAAAATACCCTAAAGTCATTTATCATATTTGGAAGTACTTAAAACTTTTGTTAAACCTTCGAAATCTTAATCCTCTAAAATCCGTGCATATCATTTGAATCATTTTAAATATCTTAAAATGTTTTGAAATCTCGGAAAATTACCGAAATCTCAATAAAACTGTTCAAATCCTTCAAAGTCTTGTAAAATACCTTTGAATCATTAAAACTTTATTAAGATCCTGTTGAAATATTTATGGAAAAATTATACTTTCAGTATTTCAGTAGATTTGGAGCCTAAAATAAGGTAGGAAGGGTTTACGAAATTATCATTATTTGTGACCTTATCAAACGTAGCGGTTTTTCTCGGATATTTTTTTACTGATAAAACAGCAATGTTCAGTGTACGTCGAAATAATTAATGTTTGACAAATAACTGTATACTTAGCATTTTACATTAGGCTATACGTATTTCTCTGTTCTGAGAAAAGAAATTGTCTAACATGAGTGTTTGCATTTTAAACATTGTTTTTCAAATAAATGCAAATTCTTTCTATAAAACTCTATAAATTCTGATTTAATTGGGATATTTTAATGTCCTTACTAGATTATAATAAGGTTTATCGATCTCTTTTGGAATCTGTTGAAAAATTATCAAAAAAGTTTAAAGAACCTCGTTTCACAAAAAAAATCCACCTTTATATAATCTGCTGGAATAAAACTTGATCAAAAAAATCTCTTTTAGATCCCAGTATTTATATGTTTCATATTCTGAAATTTTTAGGTAATGAATTACAGTTAAAGATTAAGTTGCTCGAAGCTTTGTAGGCTTTGAGGTATACATTCTCATCGTGATACTGGCGCTAAGCGCTTGATTTTTGACATCCGTTTGTAAACGTATATTTATTTTCTGAATTACCTTGAAATAAATTTAAAAAACTGCAATCTTTCTTCAGGGACTTTTATTTATCTCGTGTTGTTATGCTAAAAACAGGATTTTTGTTTTCATATTATTTTTTATTGAGAAAACAAGATATCCTACGAAACCTCTTTTCGATTTTTTATGTTTCTCACATATTTTGCAAAATATTGGAATTTTTTATTTTCTGTATAGTTCTTTCGATAAATAAAAACAAAATGACGGGTCCTATTGAAAAATGGTTAATAGAAATTTTGTACGATTTTTTAAAAGCTATAATTTCGCTTTAGGAGTTTCTTTTATCGCATTTTGCGTCGTTTCGTTCCAAACTTGAATGCTGTGGTGCAGAATTGTAGACAATTCCAGTACTTTCTCAACCATAAATTATGAGAATGTAATAAATTATAACAAATTTCTATCTCTTTCTTGAGCGAACAACTTTTATATATCAATATGTTTCAGTACTTTTTTTCGTTTTTCCCCAAATTATCCATTTTTATTTTTAATGCCATTTTTATTATTAAACCCAAAACTACGTTTTCTATCAAAAAGTGATTCATAAAAAAAATTGTAGGCATGTTTAAGGTGCACAATTTTTGTTAACTAATCTTTTTCGTAACTTGTGTCGTTTTTCCAAAAATGTAATTGTTTTTTATTTTTAATGTTATTTTTCTCGAATAAAACAAAAACTGCGCGTCTTATCAAGCAGTGATTATTAATACATTTTTAGATCTTTTTTGGAATCACAAGATCCCTTTATTCATTTTCTTTCAGATCTTGGATAGTTTGACCATAAAATAGAATTGTTCTTTTTTCATTTTTTAGGCCACCAAAATTAAAATTTTCGATTAAAAAAAATCCAAAGTCGCTTTTCTATCGCTTTTCTAATGCACATTTTGTCAGCTAAGCAAATTTACTTTTTCTTTATAGTATTGCGAAAATATTGTTCATTGCACAATGAAGGAGTAATTTTTTGAGCATCTTTGCCAAGACTTACCCGGTTCCAAATCTGTTCTCACCCCCTCCCCCCATTAAATGAAGTTTGAAGGGACTGATGTTACAACTAGACTTTCCACCATATGACGAATCACTGCTTAACTTTGACATGCTTTCGACTCGCAAAATAAACTTATAGCATAAATGTGGAAGTTGGACGTAGAATTTAGAAAATGAATAATATAAACTATAAAATAGCCTCGTAATTGATCGAAACTTTGATTGACGAAAGGCACGCACACGGTAAATGTAAAGGTCAAGTATCAGGTGTTGAATGGAGGCTGGGTGTTTGGAATGCTACAGGGGTGAATGATCTTTAAAGAAAGAAATTAACAAGAAAAAAAGAAAAAGGGATGCGAAATTAAAAAAATAGAAATGGGGTGTTAATAGGCCGATTTGAAATATGGTCAGGACTAGATAGTGGATTACATGGTAGGCAAAGAGTAGGTATGATTATGAATTAAAGAACAAGTTAGCATCTCAGAGATCATGATTTTGTATCTCCCAGATTGCTGTGGGCTACAATGAAAGCAGCAATCAGACGATTATTGATCATAGAGTGCTACGCCCCAGTTGATAGTGATCCAAGAGAAGTAAAATACGCCTTCTGGGACACTTTAAGTGATACAATAAGTATTTGCGATCGAGATGAAAGAATAATTCTGCTACGAAATGTGAATGGATGGTGAGCACCCACGATTAGGATAAAGAAAGGGTATTAGGTAATTTTGGGGATCTAAGAAAAAATTATAACGAAGACAGTTTAGTTGGCTTGTGCTTAGAACAGGGCTTTTTAGTAAAATGAACTTATGATTTTTTACTATTTTATTAAAGAAATGCTACAATAATACTATTTTCTTATTTAAACACACAATTGCTAAATTTTTTGTTGGATCTTAATGTTTTTAGCTTCATATTCACATTCATTGTTTTACCAAGCCAAGTACTTTAAAACATTTTATCAAGAATATATTCTGCAATGTAAATAAATTTCTTGGTGATCAACATAAATGGTGGGCTTATGTGTAAACAAAGACTTTTTTCACACGTGATACATTTACGATATTTAAAACAAATTCAGCCACATATGGAATTTCTGGCATCGTAAAAATGTTATCTTTTAAAAAATTATTCCAGTATATTCTCAGAATTTAAAAAAATATTTGAGAAAATCTGATTTTTGTAGAATCAACGTTACCTTCGCTGAAGCTTCAAGTCATAATAATTTGATCACTGTTTCCTTTTCCGCCAGTTAAATAAACATTCCAGGTGATAAGTATTTTGTAGAAAAAGGCAGCTTTAAAGATTGAGATTGTATAGTTTTGGTTCATCTGAGCGAGGAAGAACACATTAAACAAATTATTCGATCATGGAGAGTGCGATATTCTACTTATTGGCTCTCTGCGTCATTCAAGTAAGTCAATCACAAATGTTGACAAACAACGTATCAGTTATCCCACTGTTACTGACTTCTCTTAAATTTAGACACCTCATACTAAGCACATTGACAGCAATTTAACTCAATTCTAAATATGAATCATTGAAAAATTCACTGATTAAAATAACAGTTGGACATTTCACGGATTAATCAGTGATTTCGGACTTATTCTTAAGTAGCAAGAAGAATTCCTTAATGAAATAAATTTTTTAATTTTCGGGCTGTAATTTTGCTGAATTAACTGCGGGATAAATATACTCTAACTCGTATAAGAAGTACTTACATAACGGATTTGTACATGACAGTCCAATCTTGAAATTAAAGTAATATGTGAGGTACTTTGTCATTTAAAAGCATCGGAACTTTTCAGCGTTTTTAATATTTGATCATATTTATGGGTTTTTTAGTTTTTAATATGATTCTTTGATTGAATGTACTAAAATATTGTTTTATTATAATTGCTAAATTAATATGTTACAGTGCTGCCAACCCTCAAAAGTGGTTATTTCATTGAATCAATTAGTAACCTTTTAATGATTGTCAGTGACCCATTTCTAGCTATTTTAATCAGACAAATTTCACTAAAAATCAGTAAATTTTCACTGATTCAGATTCAGAAAGTGAATTTACCTGGATCTAAAAAACCTCAAGGTCAAAAACCCTCCTAACATGCATTATTCTACTAGCCCTCCCCTCAAAATCATTTTCCCTACTTTCCAACACATCCTATACTTCTGCACCCCTTATTTTCCTTAATTTCCCCACATTTATCTACTTCCAACAAAATTGTTTCCCCATAAAGTACCCTCCAAGAGCAAAACACTTTCCCATGCTTGACTTAAATCGAACAACTTTGATTTTTCGAGAACGTGCACTTAAAAAATTATGCCCTATATTATATGCATTAAGTATATTACGGAATAAACAATAAACTTTTAAACATGAAACTTCCAATATTTACAGAGAGTATTCGCAGATGATTCAACTGATGTTGAGATGCCTCCCTATAAAAGTAGACATGAAGAAACTGGAAACAAAATTGTTCCGGCCGTAGATAAATTAGAACAACCTTTTTGGGTCAGTTGATGAAAAGAATTTTTAATCACTAAATATATATTTTTTTAATTAAAAGAAAAATTTAATATCTCCGATCGTTTTATTCTTATTTCTTATCAGGATGCAGTGGGCGCTATGGAAGCTAAAGGACAGGTTGTTAGTAAAATCGAGAACGAAAGATACTCATACATAACCAATTGTTTGCCACAGCCTAAAAGCCATGAGGGATACTATAACATGCAAAAACCCGCAGCGATGAAATGCGACAAGTGTTATGATAAAGTCGACAAAAATAAGAATCGAAAGGTACATACAAAGTATTATTTATAATCTATTTCAAACAAAATATGTGCATAATAAAAGTACCAGTCATCACCAGTCTTTTAAAAATATTGAATTACCGAAAAAATTGAAATAAAAGTTAATTAATACTACTAGTCGATTACTTTAAATAATATATTTTTATTAATGAAGATCAACTTTCAACCAAGCAGTTGAATTTTTAATAAAAAAATTAATCGCCATCAAAAAATATAGTAGCTGACATTTGAAGAAAAAAATTTATTTTATATCACAAACAGTCAAATTAAACTAAAACGCTGAATTTGAATCCAAAAATTTAATAATTAATACTTCACCTATAACATACTTTTATTTTGAATCAAAAATAGTTGAATTAAATTAATAAACACAAATCTTCAATTTTCAACATTAGTTGAATCCTCAACCAAAAAAGATTATTTTTTAACCTGATAGTAGAAGTTTCCAGCGAAAGAGATTAATTCTCAACCAAAAATATAATTGTAGACTTTTCAATTAAGAATAATGTCACATTCTGTGTAAAACCCTGCCCACCTATGTCGCTAATCGTCACAAAACCTGTTACCTCCCCCTCCCTCACCCCTTGGCAGTGCGACGTTGTTTTGAATGGTCCCTAATCGGGTTAATTTATATAAGAAATTTTAACATAAAGATAAAAAAAAGTTATTTTTTCTATTTACAGGTTGCGGACGAGTGCTGTGATCGAGCTATTGCTAAATTCGTTAAAGCGACAAAAGAAAAATATGAAAAGGCTGCGCCATGCGTTGAAAAGTGTGATAAACTTAAATACGAAGACTGCCTGAAGATGCTTAAAAAATTAGGTGGTAAGCCACAAGGCCGAGTTCTGGTCAGTTCCTTGACCGCTCCCATGCCCCCACGGTTATAATGAACAATTCATATATTTTGGTGAAAATTGTTTTTTTATTTTGTTTGGTACAGAATCAATCTTTCTGGTTAAAAAATCTAGTATTTAGGTTAAAATACGAGGGTAGTTCAATAAGTCCTTAGAATGAAGTATAAAAACAATTTTTTTTGGGTAAATTTTTTTTTATTTTTCAACATAATCTCCGTGGAGCTCTAT
>NC_046662.1:64353608-64359753 GCF_010883055.1 Belonocnema kinseyi | reverse complement strand
TATATCTAGTCGGGAGTGGTGCTGACTGAAAACAGATGATTTGGAGCGATTCGCGCGCCATATGTTGGTCATCCTAAGGACTTATTGAACTACCCTCGTATATTTATTTGTGTTGTAATCTTTTTGAACTTATAATTGCTTTCAGTAAACATTTTTATGTTCTTTGACCATGCGTTTTTTTAACGCCTAAGACTTAAAGAAATCCACGTGGTTTATGGAGGGCCCCTTACAGTCATAATACTAAATATCCCAAGTTTGAGTACCAGAAGTAGTGAAAGTGTTTGAATAATTTGTGTAACTGTTATGTGGTCGACCCTTGACAGCGACTCTAGTTGTAATACGTTTTTGTACAAGCTTAAACAAAATAAAAACAAAATTTCAAGATTTTTTAAGTTCTTTAATTGTTTTCTAAGTCTGCTTTTATATTAAATTATTATTTTGATAAGGAAGATATGCTGTAAGTTTTATTCCGGGTCAAAGCGTTTATGTAATCGCGAGCATTTTTGGTCGAAAAATTAAATTTTCGTATTTTTTCACGCACAACAAAACAGTTGGGAAAGAATTAAGCAATTGTCATGACTTCAGGCCTCTCCCAAGGTAATGTCTGATCAAACCATATCTGTTTTGCTCGTGTCTTTGTTTTCCTGTTCTATTAGCAATGTTTGCTGTATGATTAAATTATTCATAATTTGTATAAATAATGTGGTATCTCACATGTTTTCGACACCTGAAAAGTTAGGTTCAGAAAAATATTGGTGTTAAATTAAATGAACTTTTTCTTTAACATAATTTTTTCATTTAACTGACATTAATTTCAGAGTTAGAAAAATCATTTTTAATTAATGACAAATTTTCATTAAAAGGAAAAACCAATCCTTTGATTTAAAATATATCTTTTAAACAAAAGAAACTTCTTTGAATGAGAGCCAATGAATATTTTTCTCTGTTCAAAAAAATTTTTTTTGAATCAATTAATCCTTTTTCAAATGATGATAATTCAATCCTTATTTCCGTTTACGCCAACTAAATGAACTTTCCACATGATAAACATTTAATATAAAAAGAAAACTTGACAGTATGGGATGAAACAGTTTTGGTTCATATTTCATAGAAAGTAGAAATTCAACGAAATACTTAATTATGAATTGTAAGATCCTCTGCTCATTGGTTTTCTGTGAATAGTGATATAGCATAGACCTAATGCGATCCTTTGAAAATGCATATTTTATGTAGAATATATTTTTACCCTACGACTGACAGTTTTCGAGAAAATAAGGTAAATGTTGGTACGAAGTATAGAGTTGCTTAGGTCATACACGATACCTTTTTCAACGTGTAATGGGGGGGCGGAAAGGCATCCCCATGACTGGTCACAAAAATAACTTAGGTCAGACATGACCCCCTTTCTAACGTGTCATGGGGGGCGGGAAGACACCCCTGTGACTGGTTCCAGAAGAAACTTAAATAACACACGACCCTCTTTCCAGCGTCTTATGGGGGCGGAAAGGCACCCCTGTGACTGGTCCTAGAAAAAACCTAGGTCATACATGACCCCCTTTCTAGCGTCTCATGAGGGCGGGAAGGCACGCTTGTGACTGGTCCCAGAAAAAATGCAGGTCACACACGGCCCCTTTCCAGCGTCTCGTGGGGGCGGGAAGGCACCCATCTGACTGGTCACAGAATTAGACTCAACCTTCCAAGAATTATTTATGTTCAGTATTTCTGCGATTTTCAGTATTTAACGTTCATCCAGCCTTCCAGGAATTTTCCATACAATTTAAGTCGCACCGCTAAACATGTTGCAGTATATCTGTGATTTTTCATATTTATCGTCTATTTTGTCGAAAACCATCAGTCGTAGGGTAAAAACATATTCAACATAAACTATGTATTTTCAAAGGATCTACAACTTTTATTTAAAGCTTTTTTATAAATTTTCACTATTCACTGAGATAAACGTAAAGAAACATGATTTTTACGGGTTTTTCATGGTTTTCACCATGAAAATCAAATTTGCGGGGATTTTCACTATCGTATTCGTGATGAGCGCGTCAAAATACACAGGTATACGAAGTTTCAAATTAATCGGAGGTAAGCGCTTTTCGGAACTTTATCCATCTGCTATAATTGTTGGATACATTTATACAAATGGTTTTTGGACAAGATATGTAAGTTAAATTTGGTACAATCGGGATCATTTTTGAATTTCTCAATGGCCCACTTAGGTCTAAAATTTTAAATTTAGTATTATTTTAAAAAATGTCTATCCCAACATCTGTCTGCCCACCTCTTTGGATTCAAGGTTATCCTTGAGGCTAAAGACATGTACGATTTAAATATTTAAAATTCAGCCTTGACAAATTGAAAAATTTATAGTAATAAAAGAACGCAATTGTTTAACATTCTGCATATCACCTCCGAAAACATATCGTATTTACAAGTTAAGTAAATAGAAACCAAGAATTATTTACACACTTAGTCTATCTCACCTTACTTTATTTCGTCTAAAAATAATTTTTGTAGTACTTCTACATATGTCAAATACCACGTACACCATTTGATTACGAAAAATTCTGCAACAACAGCTCATTGAATGAAATATTAAAATAATTCAAATATTATTAATATAATAAAAAATTTCAAAAATATTAGTATTCTATTATTCAATCAGATATTTATATTATTATTTATTATTATGGTTTATATTTATTATTAGTTTAATTTGTTATATTTTATTACAGCTACTGTTTTAATTAAATAATTATAATTTACAAATTGTTCATTGACAGTTATTTTAATAAAAATTTAACTTTTGATCTGATCTAATTTTTTTTCTAATTAATCGTTTTCAAGTTATGGCCTTATAAAAAATACATTTGTGCTAGACGTGATACATTTCCAGATAAATATCTCAACACCTATTGAAATGTGAAATTCCGAAAAATTTCATGTTGCTTTCCAAGATACGTACACGCAGAAAAATTAAATTTTACGATAACTGGTAGAAGTTAAAACTTTGGTTTATAAATTAATTTTACAAATATCCTGTCATGAAAAACTATATATGCAGGATGGTATTTTTTATATTACAAATAGGTTAGGTTTTCTTAAAAAGCATTGCGTTTAAAGATTGGCATTCTTATTTCTTAATTATGAAAATAAGCGATTAGTGGTTTTTGAGAATATATCATCTGGATTGACGATTTTAAACTCTTTTAATGGCAATAAATAAATGTTGTCTACTATTATTTCGATAGGTTTCTTCACGCATTTTTATTGGTGGTGATGGTATTTTTAAAATAAATATTTGATCTTCAAAAAACAATCAAAAAAATGATTTTCCTTGCTTTTGTCATCACATCCCCCTGCTTCTTACCCATCATGGTAATTAACTTCCCTCAATTTCCCGTCATTTATCCACTTCCAACCAAAGAATTTTTCTCATAAACTATTCTCTAATAGCACAAAATTAAATATATTACAAATCCAACGATAAACTTTTAAACATAATATTTTCAATCTTTACAGACAATCTTCGCAAATGACGATGGTTCCCAGGAATTTGCAAGAACTAAACATTCTGAAACTGCAGACAAAATGGTTACGGCCGAACAAAAATGGGAAAAACCTTTATGGGTCTGTTGGTAAAAATAATTTTCAATCACTAAATATTTGTTCAATTTAAACAAATTTTAAATATTTCTAATCGCTTTATACTTCTTTCTCACCAGGCTGCAGTTGACGCTATGATACCAATACGAGAAGACTTTAACGACGTAAACTTAAACTTAATCAACTGTTTGAACCGTAACGGAAAGTATAAAACCGCAGCGGGCAAATGCGATGAGTGTTATGATAAAGCCGAAAAAACTAAGAATACTAAGGTACATAACAATTTTTATTTATAATCTATTTCAAACAAAATATGTGCTCATGTATATAAGTCATTGTCCAAGTCTTTTATTAAAAATATTGGATACCAGAAAAAATTTAAATGAAAGTCGCTAAATACTAATAGTCGATTTTTGTTCATTTAGGTTTATAAGAAACAAAATCTTATTGAGAATGAAAATGATATAAAATCACGAAAAAAATTTTATAAGTTTTACATATTTTTATCCATATTTGCCATACTAAAAAACGGTATTTCCTTGTTCAAAAATTATCAACTTTTTAGTAATGATGATTATGCAATAAATACTTACTAAGAGATCAGTAAAGGGCCAGTCAAAAACTATGCTACGTTATTTTTAAAAAATTTACATACAGTGAGTTCACGGCCCAAAATCCTCTCAGATTAGTTCGTTTCAGGTCGAAATATATTTTATTTCTGAAAGAATAGTTATAAAATACGAAAACGATACATTTTACAAGAAAACTGATGATTTTTAAACCAAATAGTTGAGCCTTCAAGTTAAAAAGTCGACCGCTTAAGAAAACATTTCATTTTTAAATCGAAAAAGATGATTTTTAACTATGATAAATGACTTTGCAACAAAATTTTTGAAGATAATAAAAAATTAATTTTAGACAGAATAATTCAAACTCAAAGAAAAAAAGACGAATTTGTTAGAAAACAATTAAACTTTAAAAAAAAAGGTTTTTTTACCAAAAGATGAACTTTTGATCCAAAAAAATTAATAGGCGACACACAGATTGAATTTTTCATTAAGGATGGTTTTTTAACAAAATAGAAGAACTGCTGAATTTACAACCAAATAGTTGCTTTTTTAATCGAAAGGGACTTCCTTTTTAGAATTTTCATTTCAAAAGAACCAATTTTCTATCCAGGAAGATGGATTTTTAATAAAACAGTTCAATTTTACACAAAACAGTTGAATTTTTAACTAAATAATTTAATTTACAACTAAAATGGTGAATCTTAGAAAAAAAAATTAACACAGAAGTTCAATTTCTAACCAAAAAGTTAAATTTTTAATAAAAAAAAAAAAAAAACAAGTCGCCCATAAAAAACATAATACTTGATATTTGAATAAAAAATTCGTTTTAAACAAAAAACAGTCAAACTTAACCAAAAAATTAATTTGCATCGAACTTATCAATTTTAAACAAAAAGTGAAATAGTTCAGTTTTCGATTACAAACTTTGACTTTCTACTAAAAAAAAACAACGAATTTTTAACAAAATAGATCTAGTTTCAACCAAATTGTTGAATTTGCAAGCAAAGCGGATCAATTTTCAAACGATAATGGAAGAGTTAAATTTAGATTTACAAAAATTAGTTTTCAATAAAAAACGAATGAATTTTCAACAAAATAGTTTAATCTTCTACCAAATAGTAGAATTAAGTTTCAAGAAAAAGCGGTGAACTCTGAACCAAAAATATAAGAGTAGACTTTTTAATTAAAAAAATTAACTTTCAACAAAAAATAGTTCAACTTTGTTACCAGGTTATATTTATTCAGTTTGAACGTTAGCGGAAAAACGATAAACAGGGAACGTTTCTTGAAAACAAGTGAAAAGGGGGAATTCTTTATAGAAGTGGTGAAGAGAAGAATAGAGAAAATAGTGTAAAAAAGTCACCAATTTTCGTTTATTCAAACATTTTAACAAATTTTGATTAACATTTATATTTTCCGTATGTGATGTCAAATTCTTGTATTAACTCGAGCCCATCTAGCTTACAAATATTCACAAAACTTGTTACCCCCCCCCCCCATCAAGACGTGCGACGTCGTTTTTGAGCAGGCCCTAATATTGTTAATTTACACAATAAATGTTAACATAAATGTAAAGAAAGATATTTTTTTCTATTCACAGGCTGCGGGCGAGTGTTGTGATAAAGCTGTAGATGAATTCTTTAAAGGGGGGAAATCATATATGGATAAGAGTTTGAAATGCGTCAAAGAATGCCATAAACTTGGACCAAAGAAATGCCCAAAGATGCTTAAAGAAATCGCAAAAAAGCTGGGAGATAAGAAGGGAGATAAGATAGGAAGTTGGATAAGAGGCATTTAGATCAATACTTAGTGAAAGTATTTCAATAATTTTTATAACTGCTACGAGCTTGATCCTTGACAATGACCCTTGTTGCAATACATTTTTATACAAGTTTAGACAAAATAAAAACAAAATTTTAAGTTCTTTAATTGTTTTTTTAAATCTGTGTTTTTATGGTGAAGAA
>NC_046662.1:64332898-64353508 GCF_010883055.1 Belonocnema kinseyi | reverse complement strand
AGTGGGCAAAGGAGCATTTCTGTACAAAGCAGCGGAGGGGGCTGCTGAAACACTCGGACTTGACTTCAGTATTAGGGGTGAGCAAAATGCATCAAATCTTATTTATCTCGAGTACTCACTCCTGAGAGCCCGGATTAAGAAAGCACAAGAGAAAAACTTTCGTGAACAGCTCCTTGATAAGAGGATGCACGGTATCTTCCACAGAAATGTGAAGGATCAGTCAATGTCTTGTGAGCTAACGTTTGCTTTCCTTAAATCGCCCGGATTGATGTCTGGTACAGAGGGTTTCATTTTTGCATGTCAAGACGGTGTCATTTCCACCTTAACATACCGTCGCCACATTTTGAGCCAAGACATTCCCGATGATAGCTGCAGGGCGTACCATGCACACCCCGAGCATTTAGCTCACATACTATCTAGTTGTCCAAATCACGCGGGAACGACCTACATCCAAAGGCACAATGCGGCACTAAGAGTGCTTTATTACCATCTCTGTCACTACTACGGCATTCACCTTAATATCGCTCCTCTAAATGCTCCTAGGGAAATTGAGTCAATTGTCGAGAATGGGAAGTGCCGCATATACTGGAACTTTATATTCTCGACAATTGTTTCTGTTGCTCACTCGAGGCCTTATAAGGGAGTTGTAACGATTGTACCCGGAATATTCTGTTAAACTGATCGTACTTATCATCGGCGCTCTTGGAGGTGCCAAGCTTTCACTTGCTAATGGCCTAAAAAGCATCCCTGCGTGTCAACAATATGCTAGAACACTTGCTGGAAAAATGCAGAAGGCGGTTGTCCTTGGGTCGCTCCGTGTTCTTAGGGTGCACGAGGCTTTTGCTGGATCGTCGTACTGATTCCTTTACAGACTGTAACGACTTATCTCACGGTTGTGAGACGTGGTTGTGGCTTAAATTTTACCGCGATTTCGCTGGAAGCGGGTGTAGTTTTTCAGATTAGCACCCGCTCCCGGCGAAATCCTGCGGTTGTCCTTATGACAAATTTTTAATTATATATATATATATATATAATGTCAATCTCTACGCTCAGCGTTTTCTGAATAAAATTGTGTCACGTACTTCATTTTATCGTACTATTACAAAATTTATTAGCGATGGAAGTATTCAACCTAAAAAAAGACCCGTAAAACAACAGTCACTAGAGAAAATAGTCAAATTGCTGTATTAGCTGCAGTGGCCAATAATCCTCACGTTAGTACACGAGAAATTGCCCGTGATTCCGGAATATCTCAGAGCAGTGTTTGAAAAATTTTGAAACGTAATAAATTTCATTCGTATCATGTGTCCTTACATCAAGAAATTCATGACGTTGATTTCCAAAATCGGGTAGTTTTTTTCAGTGGGCACGTGAACAAATACAAAAAAATCCCAACATTTTCGTTACGCCATTATTCTCTGACTAGTCGTCTTTTACAAACCATGGAATAGTTAGTCGAGACAACATGCACTACTGGAGTATTGAAAATCCGCAGTGGCTTCGTAAAGTCGAACACCAGCGTTCATGGACTGTCAACCTATGATGTGGAATAATTGGCAACGCACTGATCGGTCCCCAGAGCATCGAAGGCAGCTCAAATGGTCCAAAATATGGAGACATTTTGGAAAATGAACTGCCAATATTGGTTGAAGACTTGAGCTTAGAAATACGGCAGAACATGTGGTTTCAATATGATAGTTGTCCGGTACACTATTCAACGGTAGCACGAGAAGTTCTTGATCGTGATTTCAATGGCCGCTGGATTGGTAGAAGCCGTCCGATAAATTAGCCTGAAAGATCGCCAGATCTTACTTCACCAGATTTCTTTTTGTGGGGCTATCCGAAAGACAAAGTGATAATAGATGATAGACCGAATTACAAGTGCATGTCCTCAAATTCAAGAAGATACACTTCTCCGTTGTGTAAATTCATTTGAATTACAGATTAATAAGTGCATTGAAGCCGAAAGTCATCATTTTGAGCACCTACTTTAATTAAAAGATGATTCCCTGGGCACCTCGAATCGTAAGAGGCAAGGGGACTCACGTTAATCAAGCACCCCGAAGGAAACAGAAAACTGCTACGTCCACGTCGTTGTTCCCCGGTTACGCTAAAAGTAGTAGTTTGTTTTAAGACTAATTCCAAGTATTGCAGAATCGTAAGCGTGCATTCTCAGTAACAGTAAAATGAAGAAAAATCGAATTTCGTCGATTATAGCGCCATCTATCGCGAAACGAGAAAAATGTTTTAGACCAATTATACACATTTTTATCCAAAGAATCCGAATGTGCAATAAAAAATAGGGGTTCCCATTTAAGATTTCGAACTTGCTTTCACCCCCACTCCCAGGGGGCAGTATGGGGAAACCGATTTTAACATCAGTGTATGTACTCCTCAGTTTGAATCCATTTAAGATCTTTACGGGAATGAATAAAAAATGAATCAAAATCTTTTGAAACAGTTTGAATCCATTTAAGATCTTTACGGGAGAGATTATATTATTTTCAGTATTTCAGTAGAATTGAAGCCTAACAGAAGGTGGAAAAGATTGATGAAATTTGTTATGATTATAATTTGGACAAAAGTAGCGGGTTTTCTCCAATCTTTGTTTTATTGATCAATCAGCAATGTTTATTGTATGTCCAAATAATTAATATTTTCGAAAATACTTCGGCAGCACATATTTTCCTGATTTGAAAAGAAACATTATGAGAAATTATGAATATTTGAATTTTGAAACTTATTTTTCAAATAAACACAAATTCTTTGTATGCACTTCTATAAATATATTTGAATGTTCTTACTTGATTCTAATGAGGATTATCGTTCTGCTTTAAAATCCGTTGAAAATTCTTAAACGATTTAAAGAACCTCGTTTGACGAAAACCTCTTTTTCATATGTTTTGAAATTTGTATGCTAAATATGTACTTTGATAAGGAAGACATCCTGTGAGTTTTATTCCGGACCAAAACTATTTTTGTGAACACGAGCATTTTTGGTCGAAAAATTAAATTTTTGCATGTTTACAACACCCGAAAAGTTAAATTCAGAAAAATATTTGTGTTAAACTAAAAAAACTGTTCTTTTTAACATAATCTTTTCATTTAACATCTTTGATAGAAAATAAAAATTAAACGAATTATTTAATCATGAAGTGTACGATCTTCTGCTTAATGGCTTTCTAAGCCTTCCAACTACTCTTAACAATGTTGCAAATTATATATCAATTATAGCCTTCTATAAATAATTTACACATTTAATATTGCACGACATCAAATAAAAAATTTTTTAAATCCACGTAACCGACTCTTTTTGAATTTACAAATTTTTTATAAATCATCTACACATAAATTATTCAACTCATAAAAAAAGTGATGAGATAAATTTCAACTTCACGCTAAACTTACAGAAACCGAAATTTATCCCATTGCTTTATCTTTAAATAATATATATTTACATTAAATTTATTAAACTTTAAAAACTAAAATTCAAGATACTGTATTTCCGTCTTAAAAAACAGCCTTCGCAGATAAAAGACACTTTCGGATGAGAAAAGTTTTCGCATTTAAAGTTGCAAATCTATGAAAATACAAAGAAATTTTTTTGGGCAAGACCTTAAATTTACAAGTTCTAAATGGATCTATTTAATGATCAAAGGTACCTGAAAAAGTTTCAACCTTTTAGCACCCCCGGAACACACCACAACTCAACAAATTACATCACTTCTAAAATCTAAAATGTTAGTGTTGATTATAAGATTATTTGGAGCGCAAATTAAATCCAGAAGGTACAGTACCCCTATTTCTTCCGGAACACACCCGATTTCAACCCTTAAAAATAAAAAATAAATCATAAAACATTATTTAGCTTCCAAACCTTAAGTGTTATGGTTTAGCAGTATTCGATTAGATGTTCAAAAATACCCAAAAAAGTTGCATTCATGTAACTCTTCCGTGACACCCTCGATTTCAACCCCTAAAAAATAATAAAAAATCGACAAAATTGCCTAACCACCATACCTAAAATTGTATGCTGTAGAATGGTTCCATTTGATGTCCAAAGATATTAGAACAAGTTTCGTTTACCCTACAGCTTGTGAAAGATCCTCGTTCTCAAACCCTGACATAATAAAAAATAAAAAAGTAAAAATTACTTAACTTCCAGACCTAAAATTTTAGACTTCCGAATACAGTAAAACCCTTCAATAGCCCTCCCCTCTATAGTCCTTCCAAGAATTGACGCCGCGCCGCGGATGGGAGTAAAAGGTGATGCAGCGGGTGTGCGTTGGTCAATGAGGCGTGGCCAAGCAGGTGCAATGCGTTAAGACATACTACCCTAATGGTCTACCTGTGTATATGCGTCACGACGTTCCTTTAGTTAACTCAAAGCGAGAAACACACTAGAATTAGCACCAGAAATCAAGCAGAGCAGCTGCAGTGTGGCTTCGATGCCTACTCAAACCGATGGGACTGATCGGATTATTTTTTGCCATGATGAAATACGCTTGTCATTGAAAACAAAATTATTGGAGAAATGTTCATGACAAATGGCTCATGAAAAATAAAGAATGGTTCCAAATTGGTAGCGTTGTCGTAGCTAACAGTAGGCTCTACGAATCGACAAAGAAAAATAAGAAGTATTGGATAGACAGATCCCGCAAACGTGGTCGTACTTGTCAAATGTACACAAATTAAAAAAAAAATGTTTCTTTTATTTTCTTCAATTGTTTCCTAGAGGCCAGTGACGTGTACGAACTGAATATTTGAACTTGAAATATGACAAATAAAAAAGTTTACAATAGTAAAAGACCGCAATTTGTGCAGTATCTTGCATGTCACCTCTAACAACACATCGTATTTTTCTGCTTGAAAAATGAATTTTTCTTGCGTAAATAAATGAAAGTTTGTACTAAGTTGGTGAACACGTATAATTGTGAAAATAATTATAGAAAATACTCTCGAACCTGAATTAGTTAAAATGCTACTATTAATAAATTAGTACTTGTGTGTCCGAATAGTAACATTTTAATATTTAATAAAAATTCAGTTCCCTAAAATTGTATAATTTATTATCCACATATTTAATTATATTCAAAGAGCGAGGCGCATCCTCGAACCCATTTTTCAAATCTTTTACGTTCTTTAATTGTTCATTAAAACTGGTGTTTATGGCGATAAAACTATTGCTTTCATTAATATGAAAAAAACATGTAAAGTACAGCTGTATAAAGCTGTACTTTACACATTGTGAAATCAATCAATTTAATGTTTTCAAATTTTATATGATGAAAATTCTTGCTTTGGAAAAGTTCTATACATTATTTTATTCTTTTAAATTTTGCATAAAAATGTATAACTTCTACTGATTTAGTCAACATGGACGTTGCACATTATTTTTCTGTTAAACCCATGGGTTGAACATTTCAACATAAGTAAGTCAACTGGAACTCCATTGCTATTTCTCATAAAATTTTGATTAATCAATTACTCCTCAAGATTTTTGAGTTTTTTTGGATGAAATTCTAGGAAGATTTTTCACGAAAACTTGACAACATTTTTTTTCTTAAACAAAGAATTTTAAACTATTCTTATCAATTAAAAGAACTATCCACACCTATCTGGTGCAAATATAGGATACATTATTAAAATACTTTTTAGACTATATATATTGAATTTTGTACAATCTGGAATAGTTTTGAATTTCAACTAGCCCACTTCGATAAAACCTTCTGAATTTTGTATTATTTTCAAAAGTTTTTATTCGCAACTGGCAAAAACCCCTTTGCAAAATTATTATTTTTATTCAAATCTAGATATTTCTTGAATTAAAGACCATCTGTCTGAATTCGAGGCTAATGAAATGTAACAATTAAATATTCGAGGGCCGTCATTGACCAAAAAAGCAGTGTTTTTCACTCTTTTACTTTGAATTAGTAGAAATTTTACTAATTAAATCAGTTTATTGACTTTGGAATGGTGAATCAGTTATTTCATAATATCAACTACAGTAAATAGTGAAAAAACGCCAATGGAATATAATTTAAATGAATCACGCCACCATGGTCAATAAGACAAATTTATTATTCAGTGACAGTCGAAATGACAGTTGAAACAAATATTTTCATTGAGATCAAATGTTTATTGGTTTTGAAACCTAATGATATATACACAAAAAAACTTTAAAGGTGAATTTACATAATAAAATAATTTTTTTTTAATCCCACTATGAATATCGCTTGAGTAGAGCGCCCTCCAAATGTGGTGACCCATATTCCCACCGATGACGAGTCCTGTCAAGCACCGTCAAAGTGTCAAACTATGTGGATTGCGGAACACTCGGGGAAGACAAACGTCTGCAAACGTCCAATTTTTGGGATTTTTAAAGAGCATTTTGGAAAAAATGAACTTAAATATGTATTATGACGAACTGAATATGATGGTTTAATTTAGACAGGTATTTCGAATTTTCTCAGAATACAGGGATGATTTAAATAGGAATGATCTTTTAGAAAATGATTAATGAATATCTGCCAGAAATTGCAACGATTTCAAATTCCATAATTCTTTATTTTCAACCCACCGCAATATACATGAATATTTATTAAAAAATTGGACCTAGCTTTCAAACTTGTATAAAGGTATTAGACTGGCACAAACATTGACCATTATCAAGATACAGTTCGACGTCAGGATGTGACAACTGTTTTGCCATATTTTCTCTGCGTAAAAGTGGAAGAAAAAGATTTTTCATCTGAATGGATACTCAATACATTTACATAACCGACCACGAAAATCCAAGATTTGCGTTAAATTGATTGTTTATTTTGTTGTTATTGTGAATTATGTTCTAAATTTCTAAGTGTTTATGGCGAGTTCGATCTATAAAACTATCTTAAATAAATCCATTTAAAAAACGATGTAATTATATTATTTACATTAAACAATATCCTACTGTTCTTTGAATCCTGTTTTTAATTTAGATTCTTATAAAAGTATACCAGAATATATGAGAGACATAACTTTTCAAAATTAACT
Source organism: Belonocnema kinseyi (assembly GCF_010883055.1). Taxonomy (NCBI): domain Eukaryota; kingdom Metazoa; phylum Arthropoda; class Insecta; order Hymenoptera; family Cynipidae; genus Belonocnema; species Belonocnema kinseyi. Next base: position 64,346,473 of record NC_046662.1, on the reverse strand, counting down.
GAGTTCATAAATTGAACCGCTGGCGACCAAAAGGGGACACGGCCGGATTCAACCTGAGAAGTATTGTCCTGAGTGTCAAATTTAACAATCTTTCTAATTAAAATTTTAAAGACTGATACTTGTAGAGAATTTCAAGGCGCATATTTTTTTCCTTTTGCAAAAATTTATAGGTTTTGTAGTTTTTGAGCTAATTGGTAAAAAGTGGATTTTTTTAAAACAAAAAATTCCAATCTTTTTTCACTTCAACTCGAGCTAATTTAGCCAATTTTCATCATTTCCCGATTTCCCCAATACAAAGTACGTGTTTAAGTCTTCTGAAACTATTTAAGAAAGAAAAACGAGAATATTGTAATAAACAAAAAAGTTATTAATTTTTTTTAGGCAATGCAAAAATCATGAATTTTAACCTTCAAGCGCCTCGTTTAGCAAACAAATTTTAAGCTACGGAAAGCTTTTAGTGAGAAAGTTGTTCATCAAGGTTCAAAGAAGTTTTCTGGAAAGTTTTAGATCAATTGGATTAATAGTTCAAAAATTATGAATGTTTTAAAATCCAAGCGGTAATCTTGACGCTGCCCAAAAAAGTGCCTGGCCGGCTACGTACGCGCTGCAGCGAACGACGTGAAGGTCAAGTTAATCTTACCAAAACAAATGCACAACAGTAACTTCTGATATTATCATTAAAATAATTTATTTATTAAACATTTAACATATAATATTATGCATATTATTGAACAAGAATAAATTAATCAAACAAAATTTTATTAGAAACTACTTTTAGTCGTTTTCGTCACTCTCTTCAGTTTCTTCGGCATCTGGATTCTGAGTTTGTACTTTTAAAAAATATGATTTGAAAAAATCTTTTCCTTTAGCGCTTAAATATTGGAAGAGATTTTTTACATCCTTTATTTTGGCAGCTTTTAATCCAATTCGGGGCTGAGGATTTTCGAAAGATTTTCTAGTTTAAGCGTAAGTTTAAAGAAAAAAGTGGTTGGATTTTGCAACTCATAGTTGTCAAAAACATTCACTTTTCCATCAGGAAAAACATGCAAAACGAACGCTTTGCTGATTTAGAAATCTTTTGGCTTTCGCATTTTGCCTTTGAAACATTTTTCAAAATCCTTGCAGAAGATCTTCACACTTCTCGACCAATGTGAATAAAGGTGAACGAGCATTGCGAATCATTTCTACATATTCAGCTTCAGTTTCAATTAGTTCTAATTTTTTCAGCTTTTGCGAATATGTGCCAAAATTCCTATCGCACTGGCAATAGGAATGGCCTCGAACTGGAAACACATATTTAATCTCGCTTTGCAAATAAATGGAAAATAAAACTAAAAAATGAAACACTGTGTAGTTTTTATTTTGTCCCGGACATGAGTCTGAAAATAATGTTATGCTATTGAACTTGTCTTTAGCAAATTCTTTTAATACCGTGAATTTGATAAAACTGCAAACAGAGTTAGCACCCTTCTTTACAATTCCCTGAAGAATAGGGAACATGTAACTCTGGTTCGTAGTATGTACATGTACGTTAAATAGAAAAAGCCATGCTAAACGTCGGTAAAACTGCGCGGACACGGGGATTTTTGGTAGTGGCAAATTCTGTGCAAAATCAAATTCACAGCATAGACTATTATTTTCAGAGAGTATTTGCTTTTTCAACTTCAAATAAATTTCAGCATTGTTTTTGTGATTAATTACTTCTTCGTTTACCTCTCCATTTATCTCGTTTTTGTAGCAAGTATTGCACACTTCAGTTCTAGGTAATTTAAAACTGAAGTCAACATTTCGGTTAAAATACTTCAAATAAACGGTTTGGCTTATTGTCAATTTAGCCCCCGTTTTTTCTTCATAATATTTTCCGCATAATTTGTAAAGTTCTACAAGATTTAATGAAGGATTATCAAAATATTTTAGGTTGTTAGAATTTCGTTTGTAATGTGAACTGTGATGTGGAATTTATTCGCAATGCTCTTCAATCATTTTTTTTTAAGTTTCTGTTAATTTAAGACAACTTTCGCGTACTCCACCTGCCAAATTTTTTCAAGGCTGCTTATTTAAAATCTTTTTTTGAACATTTTCAACTCTTCTTTTGCCCAAACATAGAAAAGCACAAAAAAATTTCTTACAAATTGGAACATTTTCTTCGTCAGTAGGAAATAAATATATCCAATGAATGAACCGTCCTAGTTTTTCACCTGCATTCGTTTGGATATGATCCTTGCATTTTAACAATCCTCTGAGAAACACATTTTATTCATTATAGTTCCCGGGATTCCAAAAATTTGTATGTACTTTTTCTTGTTGCACATTTGAAAACTTTTGTTAACATTTTTCTCCACAGCAGAATTCAATAGGTTTGAAAGATCTCTCTGGGATTACAATATCTTTAGCAATACCGTCTTTTTTAGTTTTAGACTTTGTAATATATTCTTTTCCCTACAGAAATAACAAATAATGCTACTAACTTCATTTTTCTTATTTTTAATCCACGAATCTTCATTTCTAGTTCTTTTTCTATCTTGTTTCATTTTAATATCTTTTTCTTTTTAATTAATGTTCTAAAAAATATCTAAAAAATCTCAATAATCTCAAAAAAAAATGTTTTTCCAACTATTATAAGAAACAATCACTTTGCTGATTCTATGCTTTATTTGTAGAATTTCATAGTAGATGACAAAAAAAGTTACAGTTGTGCATTTGTTTTGGTAAGATTGAGTTGACCTTCACGTCGTTCGCTGCAGCGCGTACGTAGTCGGCTAGGCACGTTTTTGGGCAGCGTCAAGATTACCGCTTGGATTTTAAAAGATTCATAATTTTTGAACTATTAATCCAATTGCTCTAAAACTTTCCAGAAAACTTCTTTAAACCTTAATGAACAACTTTCTCACTGAAAGCTTTCTGTAGCTTAAAATTCGTTCGCTAAACGAGTAGCTTGAAGGTTAAAATTCATGATTTTTGCATTGCTTCAAAAAAAATTAATAACTTTTTTGTTTATTACAATATTCTCGTTCTTCTTTCTTAGATAGTTTAAGAAGACTTAAACACGTACTTTGCATTGGGGAAATCGGGAAATGATGGAAATTGGCTAAATTAGCGCGAGTTGAAGTGAAAAAAGATTGGAATTTTTCGTTTTAAAAAAATCCACTTTTTACCAATTATCTCAAAAACTACAAAACCTATAAATTTTGCTAGAGGGAAAAAAGATGGGCCTTGAAATTCTCTACAATTATCAGTCTTTAAAATTGAAATTAGAAAGATTTTTAAAATTGACACTCAGGACAATACTTCTCAGGCTGAATTCGGCCGTGTACCCTTTTGGTCGTCAGCGGTTCAATTGAAATCTTACTGTTCAATCAGTAGTTCCGGAGCCGGGCTATATTCTTTCGGATAACTGAAGAATTAGTCATTTTTGTTTAACTAATTAAATCAGTAAATTTATACTAATTATCAGTAGCTCAGTTCTAGCTATAGCAACTGGTAGAATTTAAATCATTATCAGTTATATTTTACCAATGCAAATTTAGAGAGCAGGTTGATCATCAAAATAATGAATCATAATTAGTCACGTTTCATATTTATGTTACATTAATCAATTCATACACAATTAAATTGATATATTTTTGGTCAGATATTATTCGTTTCCCCTATCGAATTATTCAATATACCACCTACGTGAATTAGTTTTTATAATAATTATAGTCTCTTAAACAGAGACTATAACAAATGGTATGTATTTTCTCATTATAAGCATTATTTTGACTATACACGTACTCTCTAAATTTGAATTAGTTAAAATATTTACTATTTTCAATTAGTGGCTCAATTCTAGCTATAAATCAGTATTTTTTACTGACAAATCAGTAATCTTTACTAATACATTAGTGAAAAAGAACTGTTTCATAGCTAGAATTGAGCCATTGATTGAAATTTGTAAGATTTTTAACTAATTTAAATTTGTAGAGTATATTTGCATAATTTCTAACCCAGGCGCCACTAATACTTCTATATACTGTGAAAAAATCTAAAGTTGAATAAAATGTGCTTGATTCCAAGAAATTATCATACTCAACTTTTAGCATCTTCTTTATATTTTTTTCGATTCCATAAATAATTATTGATCTTAAAAATATTTATTTTATTCGAAGAAACTTGAATTACCTGATCCATACATGGATCAAGTACTTAATTAGTCAAAATAATCGATATAATTGAAATGAGGACATAATTCTTAGATGTAAAAAAATGCAATTCATCTATATAATAATTTATTAATTTACGTTCGTCATATTCATTATATAATTTAAAATTTTAAACAACAATACATCAATTAAGAACGTATTTACACTTTATAATTCAACGACAACATTTTCTCAATTTGAGGTTAGAAGTCACGTGCCATCTTAACGATAAAATATTATTTTTAATTAATAGAATTTCTTACTTGCCCTTGCACCGAGTAAGTATAGGGTACTGCCGATTGCTTGATAACTCCGGACTTCTAGAATGCTCTTTATCTGAGGCATGTTTATCAATTTAATTTTAATGATTGACGCTTTAAACTTCAAAGCAGTAAGTAAAAAAAGAGAATAGTACTACGCCATAATAATTTTATCATTTATTGCAAAGAAATATTTGCTTTTATTCAAGTAGTCGATTTAAATGTTTTTAAGTAAAAATAGATAAACAACTTTTTCAAATCTCTCTGTAGTATAGACCAATTGGCATTTTCGGATCCGGTATAGTGTACAAGTTTTGTGAGATGAACTTCTTGCAAAATCTGACCAAAACTAAATTTTCTAATAAATTCAGTGATACTAACCTAACTAAACCTTACTGGCAATAGCCTACTCTTACTGACCTTCTTCTAAAAAAGTGTAAAGTCTTAAAAAAGAAATTTAATAATAATCATAATTTAAAACCAGGAGGGCTTTTATCTTTAGGCAAGTTATTCAATAAGTTCCAGAATTTGATTAAAAAGCAAATACCAGCCGAGTTTTTTTCTGTAAAAAATTTTCAAATGAGGTGCCCATATTTCTTGTTTTTAGGTAAAAAATTAGTTTTTTTTAATCTTAATCTTTTGCTACTCATAAAAAATTCAGAAAAGTTCAAAAAAGAAAATTCAAAATGTCAGAAAAAGTACAAATTTGATTTTAAATAATGATGGTCACTCCCTTCTTTTAATTAAATAAATAATTTCTTTGATACTATTTTTTGGAATTTCAAATTTATTTTATTTAAATAAATTCTTTTTCACCTTACTCTATTCTTTTTTTAAAAAATCCTTTAATTTTTAGACAAATGTCATACACACTTTGCGATATCGATAACAAATTGACATTAGTAAAATGAACTCCTTGTTTTTTAATATTCTATTAGTCAAATGTTGAAATATTACGATTTAAATATTTAAACACTTAATTACTAAACTTGTGTTCGAAATTAATGTTTTTAGCTTCATATTCCCAAAAGCAGATATTGGTAGCATTCATGTTATAATACAATTTTAGATCGATTGCAATAAATTATTCACTTATCACACATACAACATTTGTATATTTAAATTATAATTGTTTTATTGAGCCATGTAATTTTAACATTATTACCAAGAATAACTTATTTAATTTAAATAAATTGTAGGGTGATCAACATACACGGCGGGTGTGTGAATCACGTATGTGGTAAAAAATACTGTTTTTGCATGTGATACATGCATGATATTTAATATGAATTTAGCCCCATATGGCATTTTGAGTAGCATAACTGGCGTCGTAAATTTACTGCCATATGAAAAATGTAAAACACATATTATCACAATTTCAACAATGATTTAGAGAAAAAAAACATATTTTTCATTACTCAAAGTTATGCTTTTGCGTAGGCTTCAAGACATGATAATTTGATCATTTCTTCCACTTTCCTCAATCCAATAAACATTCGACGTGATAAGTATTTGGTATAAATTGGCAGCTTTGTAGATTGACACCCAATAGTTCAAGCTCATCTTTGCGACGAAGTAGAAATTAAACGAATTATTTGATCATGACGTGTGATATCATCTGCTTATTGGTTATTTGCCTCTTGCAAGTAAGTAACTCATAATTTTTACAAATTACATATCAATAAGCTACTGTCCAATAGCAAACAAACTTGAGACAGATCGCACAAATTTTATTTATTGAGGAGGCGCAATTAAAAAATAATGCCCCATGTTGTATATTTACATTGAATTTAATACAAGCTGAACAATAATGTTTTAAATGTAATGTTTTCAAATATTACAGACAGTCTTTGCAGGTGACTCAGACAATTATGGGAGCGATCCAAATACTTATTTTAGACATGAAGAAACTCAAATCAAATATATTACGAAAACAAGCAAAGTCGAAAAACCTTTTAACGTCAGTTGGTGAAAATCATTTATAATGCTTAAATATTTGTTTAATTAAAAAAATTGTGTATCTCTAATAGTTTTATTCTTTTTTCTTACTAGGATGCAGCTCAATCTGTGATAATAAAAGGAACAGATCCCATGGAAATGCAAGGATTATTATTCAATTGTTTGGACGAAGCTGAGCACCATTACGGGTACACTAAAAAATATAAAACCGAATCAGAAAAATGCGACCAGTGTTATGATAAAGGCGAAAAAAACAAGAATAAGAAGGTACATACAAAATATTATTTACAATCTATTTCAAATTTAATAAGTGATATTTTCCAATCCAGTTCTATGCAATTATCTATTTACTTAATATCGAACTTGAACTGTCAAACTTGAATTTGAACTTTATAAAGCTGATTATTATCCATCTGTGTATTTTAGAATTACGTTCGATGCTTAGAGTGTTTTTCACAAATTGTTTAAGTGTATTGTATACACTGATACACTTATACACACCCTATATTGTATTTTTAAAAGAATAGTTGAATTTTCCAACAAAAACGATTCATTTTCTACTTTAATATTTAAATTTCAAACGAAATAGTTTAGTTTTGAAGCTGAAAAGGCGAATATTCAAGCGAAAAAGACAAATTATTTAGAAAAGAGTTCAAAGTTTCAACCAAAAAGTGTGACTTTTCAACCAAAAAGTTAATTTCCAACCAAATAGTTAAAATTTCTATGTAAGTAATAGTGATTAATATCTATTACTTTAGTTTGCATCTTAGCGGAAACTGAGAAAAAGGAAAAGTTTCTCGAAAACAGGGGAAAAGGGGAATTCTTTATAGAAAAGGTAAAGAAAAATAGAGAAAATCGTGTATAATAGAGTCACTAATTTTCATGTTTTTAAGCATTTCGAGAAATTGTGATTTAAATTTATATCTTCCAAATGTGATATTATATTCTGCGTTAATATCTGCCCCCCACCCGTATGTTCAAAATCGGGACACAACTTGTTACCCCTCCCTTCCTGGAAGTATGAAGTTGTCTTTGAATGGCTCTCAATAGGGTTAATTTATACAATAAATATTTAAAAAATATAAAAAATATATTCTTTTTCTATTTACAGGCCGCGGGCGAGTGCTGTGATAAAATTCTTGATGCATTTGAGAAAGTGACTCAAAAAAATGTTGATAGGGCTCTTGCATGCGTTAAAAAATGCGTAAGACTTGGAAAAAAATGCCCAGAGATGCTTAAAAAACTAGGCCCAAGTCCCATAGGTATGATATAAGCCAAGAGGTGTGAAAGTGTTTAAATAATTTTTGTAACTGTTACGTCCTTAACCATTAACAGTGAGACTTTTTGTCATACGCATACAAATTTAAAGAAATAAAAACAAAGTGTAAATTTTCTTCTTGAATTCTTCATCTGCCTATTAAAGCTATTAATTTATGGTGAAAAATTATCCACCTCAATAGTCTAAAATCTAGTATAAATATTGGATACATTAAAAAAATACTTGTTGGGCAAGATATACAATTTGAGTTTTGTAAGATCTTGATAGTTTTTAAGTTTCCCAAAAGTCCGCTTCAATCTGTAATTTTTAATTTAGTATTATTTTCAAAAATTTCTATTCGCAACCCCGCAAACACACTCTGTAAAATTATTTATACAATAAACTAGATATTTCGTAACTTTTATGCCCACCTGTCTGATTTCGAGGCCATCCTAGAGGCCAGTGACGCGTATGAATTAAATATTTGAACATGAGGTGTGACAAACAGAAAAGCTTACTATAATAAAAAAATGAAATTGAGTATTATTTTGCATGTCATCTTCACTAACACATCGTATTGAAACAAATCCACAACAAAAGTTCACTTAATGAAATATTACTATAATAAAAATATTACTAGTTTATTGAAATATTTCAAAAATATTACTGTTTTATTAGTTAAACACGCAATTACCTTAAATGACTGAAGTTTTTATCCTGAAAATTTTTGATCGTAACACTTGCGTTTAGCCACCAATTACTTTTAAAAATCAATATATTTATAATAACCTGTTGATTCAATAGGAAATAGTTCAAATCACCAAACTTACAATTTAGGATTGTATTTCTTAATTCAAATTTGATTTCAATAACTCAGAAAATTGTAGTTAGGGATGGTACATTTTTTAGGAAATTCTGACCCCGTTTTCAAGTTATGGCGTTATAAAAAAATATATTCGTACTAGAATTGACTGATATCCAGATAAATTTCTCGACGCCTATTAAAACGAGAAATTTCGAAAAATTTCATGCTACTTTACAAGATTCCTTCTTGACAACTATTCAAAGACTAACGCACAAATAGTTTTCGAAAAGACCATTTTGAAAATCTCAACATAATATAACATTTTAACTTTATTAGAAGATTTAGTTTCCTTGCGTGGAGAAAGTATTTTAAAAAGCAATTAGAAATTTAAATATCTTTTGTAAACAATCTATTCGTGAGGAAATTTGTCTAAATAATTAACTACCAACTTTTTGAAATATACACTGAATATTCATAACCCGGGGCTTTTCCCGACATATTGAGCGAAAGTTACCTTTTAGGCTTCTTACTAGTGACAAACTGATTTTTTTCAACGTAAACCGTCACACAACAAAAGAATTTTTAGAAAACTGAGAAAATTTGGTAGATCATCAAATGGTATTTTTTTCAGACTACAAAAATCGATAAAAAATCGCACAAAAATCATTATCTAATGAAAAAATCTTTAAAATGGAGATATGCAGCATAATTTATTTTTACTGGAATTATTAATAAATTATATTTTTAATCATTAAAACAAAGTTATTATACAATTGAAATAAAATGTTTTTAAATCTGAATATAACGTCAACTGCTTCGGAATAATTTTCACAGAAGTTTGAAATTTATAAAGGATTCTACTGTTTATTTTAAAGTAATAAAAATTTAAAAGTTCTAATTGAAATAAAAGTAACTACAATTATTTAGCCGAGTTATTTTTTAAATGTTTATTTTTTTCCAAAAATTGTATTTGACCACATAACATTTTCCGTATTTCTTCTTAACTATCAAATTTAATGTGACGTTTAAATGTTGTATGCCGTTTCAAACTCACGAAGTTTCACACCTAATTTAGTTTGATAAAAATCCATGAGTCGGGAATATAGTTGACGGTTCAAAAACAAGAATTACTTTCTTTCGTGTAAATTAATAAAAAAAATGTACTAAGTTGGTTGAAACACATAATAAATTATGCATTTATTATTATTTAATTATTATTTTTATTATTAAAATTATTTATTTATTATGCATAAATTAGTAATTGTGTGGTCTGATCAGTAAAATAACAATATATAAGCATTTCAGTTCACTTATATAAATAATGGGATTAAATAAATAAGTTCATAAATTTTAGCTAGTAATTTATTTGAATCAACAATTTTTTAATTAAACAAAAAGTATAGAGCTACTCATCTTTCTCATTTAAAGAAAAGAAACAAATAATCGTCTGAAATACTTAAAAAATGTACTCTCTAAATTTGAATCAGTTAAAATTTTTACTAATATCAATTAGTGGCTCAACTCTAGCTATGAGTCAGTAGTTTTTAGTGATAAATTAGTAATTGTTACTGATAAATTAGTAAAAATAACTGTTTTATAGCTAGAATTGAGCCACTGATTGAAATTAGTAAAATTTTTAACTAATTCAAATTTTGAGAGTACACTTTTTTAAAGGTACTTTCACTTTGGATTTAAATAAACGAAGGTTAATAAAACAATGTTTTAAATTTGAACATAACTTTTCTCCGGGTGTAGTATGCACTTGACTTCCCAGTTTATCGCTTTGCTAATGCACATTTTTTCAGCAAAAAAATTTACTTTTTTTATATAGTATTGCGAAAATATTATTTATTACACAATGAAAGTTTAATTTTTGGAGCATCTTTAGATAGAATATTTTGTAATTTACAAATCAAGTATGTGTATAGCGAGAAATAATCTAAAATCTTAGAAAATCTATTTGATTCAAGGAAATGACGTTACTCCAAGTTTAATATATGATAGATATTTGTTCGATTCTATAAATAATGATTAATCTGAACAGATTTCTTTTACTCATAGAAACTTGAATTACTTGATCTATGCATGCAAGAATTACTTAATTCAAAGAATGGATTTGACTGAAATGAATAAATATTTCTTAATATGTGAAAATAATTTAATGAAACTAGCTTCTTAGCTTTGTAGAAATCATTTTGCTGATTTATTTAATGATTTTTCTAATTATCGAAAAGAAATATTTAATTCTCATAAAGAAATCGCACAAAGGAAATTATTTCTTTGATTCGAGGCATGCCTTTTGCTTCAAAATAATATTGACTGAACTAAAATAAGCAAATCCTTGGTTCAAAATAAGAAGAAACGTATTTCCTTGGATCTGGTTATTAAAGTATTTTTTACATTTCTCCCTCTTTATCTAAAAAATGTGTCATCGCCTTTGCTTTAAAGGTTCGAGACGAAATCCTAAATCCTTTGAATTGGAAAAAATAACAAAAAATGGTCAATATATGTATGTCCATATACATTTTTTAAATAGAACCATGATTCATTGACATTTTCAGATCCTGGAGGATGTTAAAGGTTGGTAAGATGAACTTCCCGCTTAATCTAACCATACTGAATTTTCGAGTTCATTCAGTGACATTAGCCTAACTAATAAATTTTTAGAATACCGTACACTTTCTAACCTACTTCTGAAAAATGTAAATATTAAAAAAAAGTAGTTTAATAATTATAAATTAACACCGGGAGGGAATTCATCTTCAGACATGTTATTCAACCAGTTCCCCAATTTGATCACAAAGGAGATAACAGGCGTGAAAGAATTTTATTTCTGTAAAAACAGTTCAAGTGAAGTCATATTTTTTTTTAGACAAGCTAAAAATATTATTTTAAATAATGACGCTTTTTCCTTCTTTGAATTAAATAAATAATTTGTTTGATACCAGGTGTTTGTTTTCAATCTAATTTTATACAAATAAAGTACTACGTTAAATTAAGCAAATAATTTATTCAGTCTCAGTATATAAAACCAATAAAATTATTCCCTTCAATTCGACTAGCTGAAATATTTAGTAATTCATTATTATAAAGCTACTAATTGCTTTGTGAAAATATAGTATGATTTTAGAACCCTATACATATATTAATTTAAAAAAGATTGAAAAATGTAAATCGGGACAAATAGAAAAGTCTGCTACAAAAAAAGAACGTGATTGATAACATTGTAAGCTATATTAAAGCAATACATTGATGTATGTTCGTAAATAATATGCAAATTCTGAGAAATAATTGACGAACTCGATGTGACAAGTCTCAAACCGTTCATCACTTTTTTGTCCATAAATAATTACAGAAATATTTTGTAATAATAAAATATTTTCAAATACCTATATTGTTTAGCCTCAATGACAAAAAAATTTCCTAACTTCAAGAATTAAGATTTTAGACTACCGAGCAGTTCCATTTGTTGTCCAAAGATACCCCAAAAAAGTTTAATTTCCTTATCTCTTCCGGGAGACCGTACTTTTCAACACCCACGATAATAAACAATGGAAAAAAATTCCCAAAAATTCCCTACCTTCCACACTTAAAATTCTATACTTCCAAATGGTGCCATTTGGTGTCCAAAGATGATAAAAAAACTTTCATTCTCCTATCTCTTCAAAAACACCCTCGATTTCAACCCGCAAAGATATTAAAAAATTACGCAATATTATACACTTGTAGGTTCGGCGGTGATGAGTATGGAAAATTCGATCACAATTATAATACCGGAATGAATCAATGCAACTAATTTCGTGCCAAAGTCGAAAAATTACGAATAATAAGAACAATGTTCACATTATATGTTCCAATAAAAGAAAGAAATTATTGCATTTTCAAACAAATTGTGATAAAACTATCTAAATGTTAATAGCTCTTTTTTGTAGATTTAGGTTTATTAAACGAAATCGTGCTAAGTTTATAAAATGGTATATCATGCAGAGTATTTTCAATGTTTAAATATTTTTACGCATATTTGATATACTCAAAGAAATGGTATTGCCTTGGTAAAAAAGTCTCAACTTTTTAGCAATGACGAGCATACAACAACATTTTAAGAGATCAGTAATAGGGTTCATTTAAACAAGAATTTTTAACGTAAATATAAAAATATATTCCTTTTGTCTACATGATGCGAAAAAGGGCTGTAATAAAACTAATGCTGGATTAGAAAAACAAGCGAAATTGTTATACATTATAAGGCCTTGAAATAAAATTCAAAATGCATTCAACTTGAAGCTCCACTCAATTGAAGAAAGATGACTAAAAATGAAGATACCGACTGCGATAAGGCCCAAGGTGCTATCTCCAGTACGAGTGATTAATTCTTCTAATTATTACGTACCTGAGAATTGTTGTCAAATGTACACAAATTTAAACAAAAAACAAAACTTTAAATTTCTAGTCTAAATATTGGATACATTTTTAAAATATTTTTTGGACAAGATATATAATTCGAATTCGTACAATCCGGATTATTTTCAAGTTTCCCATGGGAAATAATAATAAATAATAAAAATTTTCCATTCGCAGCATTGAAAAAAATCACCTGTAACATTATTTTCACGTAAGTCTAGATATTTCTACATTTTTAGCTAACTTGTCTGAATTCTAGGCCATCCTAAACCTAGAGGCTAGTGACGTGTACGAACTAAATATTTCAACTTGAAACATGACAAATCAAAAAGTTTACTATCATAAAAGACCGCAATTTGTGTAGCACTTCGCATATCACCTCCGCCAGCATATCGATTTACAAGAAAAATAAACGAAAAACACGAATTATTTACAAAGTTAGTCTATTTCGTTTTACCTTATTTTATTCATTCTAAAAATAATACCTTAAACGCTTTTGCACATAATAAATGTCACGTACACAATTTGATATTGAAACAAATACACAACAAAAGTTCACTCAATGAAATATTATGATAATTAAAATATTATCAAATTAAAATATTACTATTTTACTATTATTATTATTACACCATTAAGCCATTTCCCTTTCGGGGTAGGCGTGACTCACTCGGCAGGGGAAAGGAGTAGTGTGTGGATGGGATAGAGATT
>NC_046662.1:64330315-64332798 GCF_010883055.1 Belonocnema kinseyi | reverse complement strand
CGATCGACTCGTCAAAACAGACAGATATCTTTCAACCGCCGTAGCGAAAACTTGTCCTCTTGTACCATTAAAATAAATTTTTATATGTTCTGTTTTATAAAAGGAGCTTGTTTTATTCAATGACAACACACCAATAATTTCAAGTAATGTTTGTTAATTTCCAAGAAACAGAAGTCTCAAAAAATTTTTTTGAGACTTCAAAAAAAAAAAAAAGACTAAATTTTAATTAATTTCTTTAAACTATTGACTCAAATGTTCCTTTTTTTATTTGACTGAAAATTGATCTGTTTGACTATTTAAACTACCATCAACTCAGGTTTAAGAACCTTTGAAAAAGGTACGCATGTGTACTGAAACGTCAGGAAGTTTTGAAAGGAGTTTTTTCTATTAAATAAATATCTGAGTTTCGAAGAACATGTTTTTTTGACTCATATTTATTTTTTCGATTTACGATTGGACCGTAAGACATAAAGAATTTGAAATCTACGATTTGAAATCAAGTTGAAACTTGATGAAAAAGCCATCCTCATAACCTAAAGCTTAAAAAAGCTAAGGTACCAAATTTTAAACTCTCTTTTTCTAAATAAATATTTATTATTTCACGACATTATTTAAATGGAAAATATACAAAATGTCAACATGAATATCAATAAAATAATTTTTAAGCAAATAAATGCAATCGACTGAAATTTTTCTTCGTATAATATTTCGTTTTTTCCCATTGTAGACTACTTTAAAACTTTTTACAGTGACAGAACATTTAATTTTTATGAGCATATAAACCTAAGCCTAAAATGTAATTTTTTCTAAACATTTACAATTTTTCATAAAGATGGGACTTAGCATTTTTTTCTTTAAAAAGAAGCACTGGCCAGCTGTACTTGAAATAAGTTCTTTAACTTTAACTGAAAAATATCTTCATGGTTCCGAAGAAAATATTCATTAGTACCCTAAGCCAAGTTTTCGAGAATAACGAGTTTAAATACTCATAAAACCATTATTTTTGCATACTGAAACCTTCAAATCCTCAAAATTATATGTGAGGCAATATAAGATTTTAGGAATTCTCTGGTCGGGGCCCCATTAGACACAGATCAATTTGCTATACCTATACGAAGCATGGAAATCTTCACTAGAATCTGACAGGGCACCCGTTAGTTTTTTCTAGACTAGGTATTCCTATAGGGGCTCAGCCAGTTTTCCTAGACTAGATATTCTGACAAGGGCCCTATCAAAACCCAACTTCAAATAGGGAAAGATGGGAAAATTTCTGCACGAGTGTAAAAAAGAAGGAGTTCATTTTACTGACTTCAATTTTTTATCATTATCACATAGTGTATATGACGTTTGTCATGTACACAAGCATTAAAGGAATTATTTTTAAAGATAATAGAGTAGGGTCAAATAGATATTATTTAAATAAAATAAATTTGAAATGAAACAAATTGTATCAAAGGAATTATTTATTTAATTCAAAGAAGGGAGTAACTGTCATTACATAAAATCAATTTCTTACTTTTCTGAACGTAGGGGATACTATGAATAACGAAAGATTAAGATTCAAAAACCAGATTTTTCACCTAAAACGAGAAATAGAAGCCCTCCTGGCTTTAAATTGTGATTATTTTTTAAGTACTTTCTTTATATCCTTAAGTTTTTTTAGAAGTTATTCAGTAAGAGTAGGCCATTCCAAGAAAGGGTCAGTTACTTAGGTATCACTGAATTGACTGGGAAATTTAGTTTGGTGAGATTTTGCGAGAAATTAATCTCACAAAACTTTTGCACTATACCGGAACCGAAAATTCCAATTAGTCTATACTACAGAGAGCTTTGAAAACGGTGTATCGCTATATTAACTTAAAAACATTTGAATCAACTTCTTTAATAAAAATGAATGTTTCTTTGCAATAAATTATAAATTATTACATGAGTTAAAAAGATGGTTTAATTTAATTTTGTTCACACCTTAAGAAATATTTCCTCATTTCAGTTGAATAAAGCCAATTTTATTCAACTTAATATTTTTTCTCGGTATACACCGAGGTATACACAAGTAGTAGTGGTGAATGGGTTAGAAGTTATGCTAATAGATAGATAGATAAACGTTTGTTTTTCGGCCTGCTGGCCTTAAAAATTGACTTGCTTACACTTGAATTTTTTTACAGAATTTTCTTACAACTACGTTTTACAAAGTACTATCCATCCACACCTTATAACTAATCCGCTCGCTCCTATAGCCTAACCTTCCTCGCTGCGCCTCGCCTCGCACGCATTTCGCTCTTTTTTCGCAATGTCTAACATTACCAGCCTCTGTCTCCGCGGCAATTATGCTAATATATACATACATATTCAAAATAATGGTTATATTTTGTGGTCAGACATGGGAAAAATATATACCTTTTTCACAGATTTTTTTTTGAGAGACTATAATTACAATAAAAACTAATTCGTGCAGACGGTATATTCAATAATTCGACAAGGGA
>NC_046662.1:64322851-64330215 GCF_010883055.1 Belonocnema kinseyi | reverse complement strand
CTACCATAAAGGACCTTGAAGATGACAAACTTTAGAACATAGATCAAATACTCAATTTCTTTCGTTAGAAATAAGGATAAATTGATTGTTACGTCGTAACAACTTCAATCGATTACCCTACATTTTTTAAAATTGTACGAGAAAAACAAAATTGGCGTAGGTTAGGACGGACGAACAGAAATCAATGAAATCAATAAATATCAACGGTCGAAGAAAGGATTGATTTGTTTCATCAAATCATTTTACAAGTTTCAACTTGTCGGTTTAGCGCATTGGTTAAAACTCCCGACTGCTAGGCGATAGATTTAGGTATAGATATGTAGGTTCGATACTCCGTAACGCTATAAATTTATTTTTGATATTGTATTTAAGAATCAATATATGTATTCACTACAAACAGGACCATCAATATTTAAAGTGAAAATACTCGCAATTAATTAATATTTATTTTTTTAATACGTTTTTTGTCATATCATTAGAGTATAGCAGTAGTGGGTGTTAAAATTACCCAAAATGTTTAAACGAAATTTCTATTTTTGAAGATATAAATGATATTCGGATCGTATACAGTCGTATGATGATGAACGGATAAAAAAGTACTGGCTGCCAGTAGCGCGACAGTACCCTGTAGGAGTCGCGCAAGGGCTCTTCTCTTCAATTGAATTATAGGCGGGCTGACCCCACTAGAATCCTAGTAGAAAATCAAGTAGGGCCCCCGTGGCATCAGCGTTACGTTTCAGATTGGGCCCGGCTAGTTTTCCCCACTAGAGTCCGACTAGAGATATGGTAAACTAGCCAGGACCCCACTAGAGCCCTTCCTAAATTTCTGCACGGGCTATTCTATTAGTGAAATGCTGAAATATTACTATTTTATTATTGAAACACTCAATTACTAAACTTTTGTTTGAAATTAATTTTACATCTACATAAAAGGTAGGTGTGTGCATCACGTATGTGAAAAAAGACTGTTTTCAAACGTGATACATGCATGATGTATTTAACATGAATTTAGCTGCATATGGAATTTCGAGCAGCATAACTGGCATCGTAAATATGTTGCCGTATGAAAAATGTTACACACATATTATCAGAATTTCAACAATGATTTCGAGCGAAAAAAAACATATTTTTTTTTACTCAAAGTTATGCCTTCGCGTAGGCTTCAAGTCATGATAATTTCATCATTACTTCCACTATCTTAAATCTAATAAACATTCCACGTGATTAGTATTTGTTATAAATTGGCAGCTTTGCAGAATGAGATTCAATAGTTCTGGTTCATCTTTGCGATGAAGCAGAAATGAAACAAAATATTTCATCATGAATTGTGATGTCTTCTGCTTACTGATTTTTTGGCTCTTGCATGTTCACAACTCACAAATGTTCAAAAATTACATATCAATAAGCTACTGCCCAATAGCACAACACTTTCCCCAAGTTTGACACAGATCGTACAAATTTCATTTGTTGAGTAGGTGCAATTAAAAAATAATGCCCCGTGTTACATATTTGCATTGAATGTAATACAAGCTAAACAAAAATGTTTTAAATTTAATATTTTCAAGTATTACAGACAGTCTTCGCAGGTGACTCAGCCAATTATGGGAGCGATCCAAATATATATTATAAACATGAAGAAACTCAAATCAAGTTTAATATGAAAACAGGCAAAGTCGAAAAAACTTTTAGGGTCAGTTATTGAAAATAAATTGTAATTCCTAAATTGTTATCAAATAGGCGAATCTTCTAGCAAAAAAGACAAATTATTTAGAAAAAAGTTCAATGTTTCAACCAAAAAATGTAACTTATCAACCAAAAAGTTAATTTCCAACCAAATAGTTAAAATTTATGCAAAAATTGATGTTCAAAAAAACAAAACAAAAAGAATTTTTAACAAAATAGATAAAATTAGAACTATCTTGTTAAATATGCAAGTAAGAATGAACAATTTTTAACCAATATTGTGGTTTATTAATTCAGTTGCATCTTAGCGGCAAATGATAAAAAGGAAAAGTTTCTCGAAAACAGGGGAAAAAGGGTCATTCTTCAAAGAAAAGGTAAAGAGAATAATTGAGAAAATCGTGTAAAATAAAGTCACTAATTTTCATGTTTTCAAGCATTTCAAGAAATTGCGATTTAAGTTTACATCTTTCATATGTGATATTATATTCTGCGTTTACATCCCCCCCCCTATGTTCCAAATCTGGACAAAACTTGTTATCCCCCCCTTCCTGGAAGTGTGAAGTTATCTTCGAACGGCTCTTAATAGGGTTAATTTATACAATAAATATTTTTAAAAAATATTCTTTTTCTATTTACAGGCCGCGGGAGAGTGCTGTGATAAAATTGTTAATGCATTCAAGAAAGTGACCAGAAAAAATGTTGATAGGGCTCTTGCATGCGTTAAAAAATGCGTAAAACTTAGAAAAAAATGCCCGAAAATGCTCGAAAAACTAGGCCCAAATACCAGAGGAATGCTAGTATCAGCCAAGAGCTGTGAAAGTGTTTAAATAATTCTTGTAACTGTTACGTCCTCAACCATTAACAGTGAGACTTTATGTCATATGTATACAAAATGTAAAGAAATACATAGTAATACAAGATGATGAATTTTAAATGTAGATGAATTTCAGAAAGACGTACGCAGAAAGACGTAAGCGAAATGCGATGCGGCGATACGCAAACACTTCAACAGTTTTCGTCGATCTTAGAAGAGGAGCCAAGAGAGCAGCTGAGAGTAGCCAATATAGCGTCTATAGCGCTGGATAGTAGCGATCAACACTGAGCTCATAATAATTGTTTCGTCAACGTATTTTTCATTGTAAATAGAATAATGGCACATATGCGATAAAAAAGGATATGAAAAAGGATTGAAGATTGACGTTTTGTACCTGCAGGTACCCATGGTAGCTTGAAATGGATATAAGTGCCTTGTTTAGTGTCATTAAGTTCTTTTTTCCTTCTACTAATCTCATCGAATTGGAGGATAAAACAACTTGATTTATTAGGCATAAATGAATAATTTATTTATTGCTCACATTTAAAAAAATTTATTTCCGAAAATTATTCAATTTTTTATTTTATATTCAATGCATGTTTCTAACGACTGAACGATAGCGCATAAATTTTATGAATTTCAACAATCAGCTGAATTAAATTAACCTATAAGTTTCATTTAACACGCACGTGTTGACGGAAAGTTAACAATCTTTTTGTCTTGGATTAACCTATAAAGTAGATTTTACGTAAATAAAGCAGTTGACTTTCAACCAAGCGCGATACTTAAAGTCATGTTATCATCATCATTTGACTTTCAACTGGCGAATGATCCTTTTGGTTACATCTGAAAGTCAACCGCCTTTTTCTACTGAAATTCAGATTCTTGTATTACTGTGTAAAAACAAAGTGTAAAGTTTCTTGTATTCTTCCCGTGTAGAAATAGCCCGGTTTGACCCGACCAGAAGAAGGTTTCTGGCCAGAATCTGACCAGGTCAAACCGGAATAATATTTTGTTAATTGCCCGGCCGAGATCTGACCGAGTTCCCACAGGGACCCAGTCGGGTCAAAAATGGTGCATAATAGAAGTATCATAACCTTATAAACATCTTAAGAAATATCCACAAACGACTGCCGTAAGTGGGTCGTTTGTAAATATCTGACAGGCGAAAGATCAATTTTTTGTGTTTTAGGTGTTTTTTTATCAATTATGAAAGAAAAAATAAAATAATTTGAATTATATGGTTTCCCACTTTTAGTTCTGCGGTTCCCAGACTTGCCGTGACTGCGAAATCGTTGACCAACTTCTTTTTTATTTTCAAATATAGTTTCCCAGTGAAATTATACTTATTTTTTTTTGTGATACGATTTTTGCTTACTTTTAATGTATTTATATATTACCTTGAATAAGCAAAAAACGTAATAAGAAGAGAAATAACTTTTTCCGAACGAGGTTTTGAATTACGTTATCATGCTTGCACGTAATAACGATTCTGCGACTTCCGGAGTCCTTAATGCTAAAAACGCAGTAAAACGTTAGTTGACGCCAGGTTATCCGTTAAGAAATTTGTTCAATTTCACAAAATTGTATCCAATTTTCTGAAGCAAGTGGATTATTTATAAAGGTAAGTGAATTATTTTGTTAATAAGTAGGCGATTAATATTCTTCAACGTTAATGTTGAATCAATTTTCTAAACCGGTTTCATAGGTTAAGATGTCACGTAAAACCCCTGAAATTTATTTTATCTCTTGTAAAAAAATCCATGCAAACGAAATTACGCTTAAGATAAATATGTTATGCAATTTAACTTTAATTTCTTACAATGCAATTTCTTACAGAAACTTAAGGATCATAACCTATATTTTAGTACTCACATTGAATCAATGTTTGTAGTTAATATATTTATTATCATAAATCCAGTTCTTAAATTGAAATTCCAACATCTTTTTACAGGTGGAAATAGGTGCTGACAAAGATTCTTATCTCTATCAGTTAATAGAATATGTTCGCTGTGATGAAAAAGCTCCAGTAAAATGCGACCGAGGAGCCCAGTCAAAAACCGGTCGGATTCCGACCGGGTTACCCTATTTGTATACGGGATCCGATCGGGTAACCCGGCCGGGAGCCGACTGGGTACACCCGGTCGGGATCCAACCATCGCAGCGTGACGAAAGCAACCAGAATGCGACCGGGCAGCCTGCCCAGCTTCCGGATACAAGCAGGGCAACCCAGCCGGAATCTGGCCCGAACCCGGACATAATTTCTACACGGGTTTATCAGCTTATTAAGCCTATTATTTTATGGCGAAAAACTATCCATCTTAATAATCTAAAATCTAGTATAAATATTGGATAATTTTTAAGTTTCTCAAAAGTCCGCTTCGATCTGTAATTTTTAATTTAGTATTACTTTCAAAAGTTTCTATTTGCAACTCCGTAAACACGCTCTGCACAATTATTTTTAGGATAATCTAGATATTTCTTAACTTTATGCCCACCTGTCTAGTTGGTTTTGCGGCAAACCTATAGAGGCCAGTGACGCGTATGAATTAAATATTTGAACTTGAGACGTGACAAACAGTAAAGCTTACTATCATAAAAGAACGCAATTGAGTATAATTTTTCGTGTCGTCTTCACTAACATACCGCATTTATAACACAAATAAATGAAATACCAAGAATAACTTATACACTCAGTTTATTTCACTTTACCTAATTCACTCGGAAAATAATCCCTATAATGCTTCAGCATACACCAAATGTCATGCACATAATTTGATGTTGAAACAAATCCACAACAAAAGTTTACTTGATAAAATATTACTATAATAAAAATATTACTCATCTATTAAAATTTAGGATTGTATCAATTAATCCAATTTTGATTTCAATATCTCCGCAAGTTTGAGAATCAGATATTTATTATTATTCGTTTAATTTGTTGTACTTTATTACAGTTACTATGCTAGTTAAATAATTATATTTTAACAAGCTTTTTTATTGAAATTTATTTCAATACAAATTAGAATTTTCCCCTGATCAACTTTTTTTCCAAATAACCGTTTTCAAGGTATGGCGTTATACAAAAATATATTTGTGCTAGAATTGACCACACTCAATGTTTAACAATTAATGGATATTTTTCTTTCGATTCCATAAATAATTATTACTCTGGGAAAAATACTATTTTCTTCATAGAAAGTTGAATTACTTGATGCATGCTTACATGAATGACTAAATTCAAAGAATCGATTTGATTGAAATGAATGAATATTTCTTAATGTGTGAAAATAATTTAATGAAACTAGCTTCTTAGCTTTCTAGAAATCATTTGGCCGATTTATTTAATGATTTTTCCAACTATTAAACAGAAATATTTCATTGTATTAACGGAATCGCACAAAGAAAATGATTTCTTTGATTCGAGGCATGCCTCTTGTCTCGAAATAGTATTGACTGAACTGAAGTAAGCAAATCCTTGGTTAAAAAGAAAAAGAAACGCATTTCCTTGGATCAGGTCATCTCTTTGTTCCTTAAAATGTTTCCAAGAAACAATCACAAAGTATTTTTCACATTTTTCTCTCTTTCTCTGATATACATTTTCAGATCCTGGAGGGTGTAAAAGGTTGGTAAGATGAACTCCACGCTTAATCTAACCATACTGAATTTTCGAGTTGATTCAGTGATACCAACCTAACTAACGAATTTTTAGAATAGCCTACTCTTTTTAACCTACACTTTAAAAATGTAAGAATTTAAAAAAGTACTTCAATAAGCATAAATTAAAATCGGAGGGCCTTCATCTTCATACATGTTATTCAAAAAGTTTCTGAATTTGATTACAAAGCAGAAAACACGTGAGAAAAATTTTATTTCTATAAAAACTGTTCAAATGAAGTAGTATTTTTTCTTTTTTTGTCAAAAATCAGTTTGTTAATTTCAATCTTTGTTTATTCGCAATATCCCCTACGTTCAGGCAAAGTAAAAATTTGAATTTAAACAATAACGCTTTTTCCTTCTCTCAATTGAATAAATAATTTGTTTGATAATAGTTGTTTAATTTCAATCTTATTTAATACAAATCGAGTAAAGTGAAACTCTTCAATAGCCCTCCCTTCTATAGCCCTTGCTAGAATTGACGCTGTACCGGCGGTAGGTGTAACAGGAGCTGCGCTGGGTGCGCGAGATCTGCGGTTGCCATGCAGGCGAGCACTCAGGCGTGAACAAAATCAGATCGGGCTATAGTGAGTTAGTTCCCACCCACCGTCAGCGCCAAAATCGACGCTATTGAAGAGTTTTACTTTACTACGTTAAATTAAGGAAATAATTTATTCAATCTTATTATACAAAATCATTCAAATTAGCTCCGTAAATAAAATCAAATTTTTTTAATGTGCTTTCTCAATCTAAAGTAGTGAAATTTAATTAATGACTATTATAAAATTCTGCTAACTCAATTAGAGAAAAGTGCTCTACTAAATATTAGTAGAAAATTACTAATTCGATTAGTTGAAATATTTAGTAATTCAATATTGGTAAGCTACTAATTCATGAGATTCATGCGCATAATAAGCGGGAAATCCCTAATGGACAAAGTAAGTAACGAGATAATTCTAAAAGAATGTGGTGCAGAAGAGACGCTAGTAGACACATGGGAAAGAAATCGGTTAAGATGGTTCGGACATGTTGAGAGAATGCCAAATGAACGATTAACGAAACAAGTGTATCAAGGTAAAGTAAATGGGAACGTGCCCAGAGGTAGACTGCGGAAAGAATGGTTAGATTGTGTGAATGAGACCCTACTTAGAAGAGACATAAGAAGTCACAGAAACACGAGAGCCTGCATGAAAAAATGCATGGACATAAA
>NC_046662.1:64321194-64322751 GCF_010883055.1 Belonocnema kinseyi | reverse complement strand
GAATTCTGGATCAATCTGAAAAATCTCTATCCCTTCCACACACTACTCATTTCCCCTGCCGAGTGAGTCACGCCTACCCCGAAAGGGAAATGGCTTAATGGTATAATAATAATAATAATAATAATAATAATAAATACTAATTGCCTTGTGAAAATATATTATTTTTTCGAATTATATATATTAATTAAAAAAAGGTTAAAAATGTGGATCGTGATACATATAAAAGTCTGCTATAATAAAATAATGCGATTGATAAAATTGTATAAGCTATATTAAAGCAATAGGAAGCCTGAATTGTGAAATTTGTTCATAGGCAAAGCCACAAAAGCCTAGATTATACTACGTCCCTTCCACCAAATCAACGCATTTACAAGTTTCCAAATGAAAATGAAAATAACAAGAATTATTTACACATTTAGTCTATTTTGCCTAACTTTATTTACTTTTAAAATAATCCCTTTAATGCTCGTGTACCTGAAAAACATCACGTACACCATCTGATATCGATAACAAATTGACTTTAGTCATATAAATTTCTGATTTTTTTTACTACTGTATATGTGAAATTCTAATATATATTACTCTATATTATGATTTAAATATTCAGTTACCAAAATTTTTGTTGGAAATTAATGTTTTCGGTTTCATATTTCCAAAAGCGGATACAGCGATCATTCATGTAAGGATCAAATTTTTGTTTGATTGTAATAAATGGTTGATTTTTGCAAACGAACGTTCGTATGCTTATATCAATTCTTTTATTAAACCAGGTAATTTATTCATTATTACCAAGAATATATTCTTTGATTAAATTAAATTGTTGATTGATCAAAGTAAGCGCTGGGCGTATGTGTCACGTATGTGACGTACCTGAAGTTCTGAACGTACAAATGAACGAAATATTTTTCGACATTTCTATTTTGCCCTTAAATATTGTTTTAACTGCAATTTAAATTAAGCATTATAATTCTTTTTTAAATAATAAATTATCTACAATATAAATTAACTAACATTTGAGCACTTTTCCTGTTTTGTAAAGTCATCAATAAAAATTTTCTTTTTTTTTTAACGTTCAGAACTTCAACCACATACGTATGTGTTAGGAAGTAATAGTGTGAAGAAGACTTTTCTACACGTGATACGTGCATGATATTCAATATGGATTTAGTCACTTACGGAATTTTGGCCCGCTTTTCTGGCGTCGCAAACATGTGAACGAATAAAAAGTACGATATCAACAGATTCTTACAATCTAAAGAAAGATTGCAGCAAAACATTTTCATATTGATTCAACGTCACCTTCGCCGAGGCTTCAAGTCATGATAATTTAATCATTAATTACTCTTCCACAATTTAAGTAAACGTTCCACGTGATAAGTGTTTAGAATAAAAAGGCAGCTTGGCAGACTAGTGTCAAATATTTTGGGTTCAACTTTGCGAGAAAGTAGAAATTGATCATACTACGAGGGTAGTTCAATAAGTCCTTAGAATGAAGTATAAAAACAATTTTTTTTGGGTAAATTTTTTTTTATTTTTCAACATAATCTCCTTGGAGCT
>NC_046662.1:64319600-64321094 GCF_010883055.1 Belonocnema kinseyi | reverse complement strand
TTTGGATTTCCTACTTATTGCTCTTTCCTACTTTTTGCTATTCCTAAGTTTTACCATTATGTATTATAACCCATTCTGAAATTTTACCTTTCTTAATTTTTATCGTTCCGAAAAATGAACGGCCCCCAAAACTGACGGTCATAATTATAATCATTTGTTTTCATAGGAAGGCATTTTTTAATTTTCTAAAGTTTTCGTTGCCCCGAGCCAAAACCCTTATAGTACGGCGAATGGGGAAAATTACGAGTAAGAAACTTAGGGAAGTGTTTTAAAATGAGAGATTGTGAAGCATGGGAAGTGAGGAGAAATTAAGGGAGATGTCTCAGGTACAGTGAGGGGAATTAATGGTAGGGGAAATTAAGGGAAATAACGTTTTAGGGAATAAGGGAAAGTGAGGGGAAATTAAGGAATATGTATTAAATGCAGTGTGGGGAAGTAGGGGAAGTTAGGGATAATTTGGGTTGAGGAAGTAGGGGAAGTGAGGGGAAATTAAGGGAGATGTATTAGATGCAGTGAGTGGAAGTATTGTGAATGGGAAGGATTGGAAGTAAAAGGAAATAAGGGTTGGAGAAGTAGGGAGTGTAAGGGGAAATCAAGGTTGTTTTATTTGTAAATTAAGGGAGATGTTTTAGGTACAGTCAGGGGAAGTAATGGTAGGGGAAGTTAATGGAGATAAAGGTCGGAGCAGCCGGGGAAGTAAAGGGAAGTTAAGGAAGATTTATTAGGTGCAGTGAGAAATAAGGGTAGGGGAAATTAAGGGAAATAAGGGTTAGAGAAGTAGTGGAAGGAATTATTAGGAATGGTAGAGGAAGTTAAGGGAAATAAGGGTTAGAGAAGTAGTGGAAGTGAGGGGAACTTAATGGTGATGTATTAGGTGCAGTAAGGGGAAGTAAGGGTAGAAGAAGTAAAGAGGTTGAGGGAAATCAGGATTGGAAAGATGGGGGAAGTGAAGGACGGGCTAGTTATTGAAATTCAAATATTTATTTTTTCAAAAAGTGTTTACCGCTGATGAAAAGTACGAGGAAAAACTCAAAACCAGAACTTAATAAAAAAATAAAACGCAAAAATAAAGAATGACCCGCTTGTCCTTATTCTATAATTTATACAAAGTGCATTTTTGTTATGAATTTTTTAATATTTTCAAAATATTTAAATCTAAGCTAAACTTTTTTTGGTACTGTTTCGCAAATTTAGTGACCAAATTTTGTTCAAACCAGCAAAAAAGCTTTTTAGTTAAATCTAAGTTAGGTGTGTCAATGTGCTTAATATGAGGTGTTTGCATTCATAAGAAGTCGGCAACAGTAGAATAACTTATACGTAATTTGTCAAGATTTGTGAGAGACTCACTTGGAAGGCACAGAGAGCCAATAAGCAGAAGATCGCACACTCCATAAAATACGAGGGTAGTTCAATAAGTCCTTAGAATGACCAACAGATGGCGCGTGAATCGCTCCAAATCATCTGTTTTCAGTCAGCACCACTCCCGACTAGATA
>NC_046662.1:64308145-64319500 GCF_010883055.1 Belonocnema kinseyi | reverse complement strand
TTTCGTGAAAAATTTAAAATGATGGATATCCTAAATTTATTATGATATGCTATTTAAATTTACTGTGATAAATATTTGTATTCTACCATAAATAAAAAAAACGCTATTCACCTGCTAATAGCAACATTTATTTAATATTCCGAATCTTTCTACTTTCCGAATTTTTCCTCTCCGTATTTTTACTTATTCCTAATTGTTCACCCTCCTAATTTTAACGTTTCCGAATTTTTAACCATTCCGCTTCTTTGGTTTCCGAATAAATACTATTCAGAGTTTTGGATTTGTGATTTATTTCTTTTTTCGAATTTTTGGTATTCCTAAGTCTTACCATTATGTATTATAACCCATTCTGAAATTTTACCTTTCTTAAATTTTATCCGTTCCGAAAAATGAACGGGCCCCTCAGTTTTTAAGGTAAAATATTTTTTCTTTACATCGTTATGAGCAATGGCAATGGCGTGAAAACACCTATCGAAACTATAGTGTAGACAATTTTTCTATTAAAAGAGTAACCAATCGTATATTCTTAAAAAATCGCACATCCCTGATTGTCCTAAATAATGAAGTAAAATTCCACTCTTAAACGTCGTAGTTCTTAAAAGGAAAAGCTTAAGTTTTCTTTGGAGATAAAAAAAAAAGAAAAAATACCTTCCTTCAAATAAAGTAAAATATCTTTTTTACTTTTATTTTTAAAGGTCAAGCATTTCTTTTAAATGCGTATAATAAGTAAAAAGGGTACGGAAAAAATTATCAAAACTATACCGAGCATACTTTGTATGTCTATCAAAAGGGGTAAAAATCACCTTAATACACGATATCCACGATAATCGCATAATTGTCACCACTCCCTCTCAGTAAATATTTATCCGAATGTTACAATTTCGTACTCATAAACTACTGTCCCCAAGGTTGACTTAGATCAGACAAATCTGATTTTTTGAGAAGGTCCACGAAAAAAATGGTGTAGCTGTCCTAGCTAACCGTTTAGCTGGATTTCGTCTTCCAAGAAATATACAAGTGCCGTCTATATTTCTAGCTATTTTACCTCAATTTTCCATCTAGAAATTATCCGGCTAATTTATCTAGATAAATTCTAGATGGAATATTTAGCTAAAACAGCTACAAATATAGATGACACAGCTATATTTTGTTGGAAGACGAAATCTAGTTAAACGGTTAGTTGGGACAGTTAAACCATTTTATTCAGTGTGCACTTAAGAAATAATGTTCCATTTTATATATTTAAAATAAATGTACGGATATTACAAATTTTGAAACAAAATTTTTAATATAACATTTACAATAATTGCAGACAGTCTTCGCAGTTGACGTGGCCCAGGATGGAATTGGGGGAAATATTATAAATCAAGAAACTATTAGCAAAATGATTGCGGCCGACAAAAAAATACAAAAATCTTTTTGGGTCAGTTGGTAAAAATAATTTGTAATCCCTAAATTTTTCTTAATTAAAAAAAATGCAATATCTCTAATAATTTTATTCTTCTTTCTCACTAGGATGCAGCTACAGCTGTGGTACTAAAAGGGAATGAAAAAGGAAATATAATATCAGCATTCGATTGTTTTAGAGCGGCTGACATTAATGATTTCAACAAAAAGTATTCAACTGCAGCAGCGAAATGCGACGAGTGCTATAATAAAGCCAAAATAACTAAGAAAATTAAGGTAAATACAAAACATTATTCATAATCTATTTTAAAGAATATACGTGATTTTTCCGATCTAGTTTTATACATTCATGATTTATTTAAAGTCAAACCTAAAGAGTGAGAAAACAATTTTTTAAATTATGCGTCGCAATAAAAAAAGTATAAATCATCGTTAAAGTCTTTTGAAAATATTGCGTTCTTGAAAAAATGGAAATAAAAGTCGCTAAATACTTATGGGTGATTTTTGTAAATTTAGGTTTATAAAACTCAATCTTATTGAGTAAGAAAATACTATAAAATCCTGGCAACATTGTATAATATATATCTATTTTTATCCAGAGTTGAAGTCAAAATTTTCCTTCGATCTGATTTGATCAATACCTGAAATAAAACACAAAACATAAGAAACTTAATTTTTTTACATGACATAAAAACATAATTTTACAACAAAGAAGTTGAATTTTCCATCAATCAAAATTACTTCTTAACAAAATAGTAGAAAATTCCAAAAATTGTTGTGTTTTTAACCACATAGTTAAACTTTGCATACAGAAAGATAAATTTGCAATCAGATATGCCATTAAATTGCCAGGAAAAAAGTTATAAGCAAAAAGATTAAATTTTAAACCAAACAGTTTCACTTTTATCAATACAATAATTTCTAACTGAAATGATGGATCTTCGAAAAAAATTAATTCCTAACAGAGAAGTGTAACTTACAACCAAAAATTTGAATTATGATTTTAAAAAATGTAATCGTAAGCAAACATTATAATAGTTGATATTTCACAGAAAAAAATCTTAATTTTAATTCAAAAACAGTAAAATTAATTCATAAAGATGATTTTACAACGAAAAATGTAAAATTGACATTTCAAATTCAACGTACTTTTATCTGCACAAAAATACGACAATTTGTACCGAAATTTTTCGACACGTAGCCACGGCTTTTATTTTTAATAAAAAAATGTGAAAATCACTTTTAAAAAACGCATTCTCTACAAAAGATTTGATTTTTCCACTAGTACAGATTTTTCAGTCGAGACAGAAAAAAAGTCAATAAAATTATTGAATTTACAAACTAAAAAAGAGAATTCACCGCAAAAATATTAAATTTTCAAATCCAGAATGCGACTTTTCAACTAAAAAATTAATTTTCAACCTAATAGTTGAAAATTCTATGAAAATAAGAATAGAATTTTTATTGCAACAAGAAAGAATTTTTAACAGAATAGTTAAATTCATAAGCCTTATAGTTGAATTTTGAACATAAAATTATCGATTTTCATCAAACAGTGAAACAGTTAAATTTGAGTTGCAAATATTGATTTTCGACCCAAAAAAAAATTCATTTTTGGCAAAATAGATCAGTTTTCAGCCAAATTGTTGAATTGGCAAGTGAAATTGATCCATTTTTCAAACAGAAATAAAATATTGATTTCAAATCGTAGATTTCAAATTCTTTATGTCTTAGGACCGTAAGACATAAAGAATTTGAAATCTACGATTTGAAATCAATAAATATCAACGGTCGAAGAAAGGATAAGAGAATTAGAATTCTTAAGCAAAAGATTAATAATTCTGAACCAAAATTACAATAGTAAACTTATCAATTAAAAATAATTAACTTTCAATGAAAAATAGTTGGATACTGTTGTGGTGTTCAATTACTTCAGTTTCCATTTTGGCGGAAAAACGATAAGAAATTGCTATTAATATCGCCTCCCTGGAAGTGTGACGTTCTGTTCGAACGACCCTTAAAAGGGTTAACTTATACAAGACATTTGCAGGCTTTGACATAAATATAGAATATTTTTTTCTAGATGCAGGTTGCGGACAAGTGTTGTGATAGAGCTACAGCTAAATTCCAGAAAGTGGCAAAACCAAATTATGATAGGGCTGTGGCATGCGTTGCAAAATGCGTAAAACTTGGAGACAACTGCACGAAGATGCTTGAGGAACTAGGAAACGTAAAGGGAATGTAGAGTCAGGTGATATTAAAAGTGTCTAAATAATCATTGTAACTATTGCGTGCTCGACATTTAACAGTAGCTCTTGTTGTAATACGTATGTATACAAATTTAGACAAATAAAAACAAAATTTCTAGTTTATTCAAAGTTTTTTCATTCTTTTTAAAAACTGTTTTATGGCAGCAAGGAAACTATTAACTTTATCAATATCAAATCTGATATAAATATGGGATACATTTAAAACATGCTTTTCAGACATGCATTGTTAAAAATATATGAAATTTTTATATACATTGAATATACATTTGTATATTAAAACTGAAAACTTGGTATATAAATTATTCATCAGGAAGCCGTATATGAAATTGCATATACAAGTATATATTGGTAAATTCTTAGAAAAGTCTGGAAATTTCAGTTTGCACAAATTAAAAATAATTTGAACAGTAATTTTAAATTCGAAATACTAAAGCATTTTTTTTAGTCCATAATGAATTATACTGGGTTTTAAGTGAGAAATTTCAATTAAGCGAATAATTAAAATGCCTAGCCTACACTGTTAGACATGTTTGGAAAATCTCGACACAATCAAGATACTAAAGTAATTGAAATTTATGAAATAAGGTTGCTGAAAATGAAATTCCGTAACTTTTATAGTAAATTTACTACATTTTTATTTAACTTGAGAAGCGTTTTCTGAAAACTACGTATAGTTTTCTAAAATTCCTAATTAGTAACAGAAATATAAGTTATCGTGATGTAAAGAAATGCGCAGTTGCATGCGCACTCCTCGCTTCTCGAGTGCGTGCGGCTAGCAGGCGAATTATAAAGGTTCAGTATTGGTGGTAATCGGCGTGTTGGAAAGATTTTGTTATGATTTTTTACGTAAGGGCAGCATTTTATTCTTGTACAAAGTTTTCGGAACATCACACGCTGGACAAACCTGGTGGATAAAAACGAAACTGGCTAACAACAATTTTTTTTAAAGTCAGCGAATTTTATTGGTTAGGGAAACTGTCAAGTAAACACAATCTTACCTTTTTAGTTATAAATTTTATTACTTGTTTGAAAATTCATCAATTTTATTGAAAAGACATCCTTTCTGATTGAAAATTGAATTTTTGTGTTAAAAATTTAACTAGTTTCATAGAAAATTAACTTATTTTTTAACTCTCATATTTCAATGCTAAAAAGTCAAACAAAATCTTTTTTGGTTGAAAATTCAACCAGTTTTCGAAAATGTCTTTTTCTATTTAAAAAAGTAGTGTATTTTACTAGAAATTGCATCTTTCTTTGATAAAAATGTAACGGTTTGGTTTAAAATTGAAGAATTTTGTAATAAAGTATTTTTTCTTCGTTGTCAAAAATTCAACTGTTTTATTGAAAATTCATATTTTTGGGTAGAAAATGCAACTATTCTTAGACCATTTTTTTCTCATTCAAAACTCATATGTTTATGCCGAAAAGTGAAACTGAAGTGTTTTTTGAATAAAAATTCAATTATTATTTTTATTATTTTTCATTGATTTAAGAATCCATTTATTTTAGTAGACATAACACCTTTCTTGGATAAAAATGCAACTGTTTTCTTTATAAAAATTAAACAAAAATTAAACAAAAAATAGTCATTCGAACTTTGAAAAGGTTTTTTTCTCTGCTGAAATTTTTTTTCTTCGCACTTCCATTGTTCTTTCCTTTCACCCTTCAACTATTTAGTTGGAAATTTCTTTATTTTGTTTAAAATTAATTTTTACCAACTCAAAATTTAACCATTTTTTTTGGGTTGAAAATTCATCATTTCAAGCTTAAAATTTAACTATTTGTTACAAAATTGAAATGCTAGGAATTTAAAGCGTTTTAAATTGAATTTAATATAATACCCAGATTTAATTCCTTTTCAAACATTTATTTATTTCAGCTTTTCGACTATTTTAACCTTCCCAATTGTTTAGGACGACTAAGTTCAGATCAAAGAAAATTTTAGATTTTGAAATTCTTTCAATTTAAGATAATTAATTTTTGAATAATATTCAATTTAAAATATGTAGAAGATTCTGGCATTCATTAGAAACAATATTTTAAATAGAATAGTTCCGATTTCCGAAGTTTCAACTTAAAAATATTTAAACATTAGGCGCTACCAACTAAAATGGAAGAATTTTAAAAGATTTTTCTTCAAAAGATCGAAAAAAACGAAAATGTCTTACAATTCGTAGACCCAAGATGATATTGCACGAAATTAGAGAAATAAGAATTATTTGCACAAATACATTCCTTTTTACTTTACTTGTAGGCAATAACCGCAGGTGAAACTTACCTGAAACAAAAAAGAAATCAAGTCATTACAAAATTATTATTGAAATGATTGTTTTTAATTAGAAAATAACAGATTTTCGTTCCATAAAAATCTTTCCAGAATTTTTTTATCAATATTACAATTAATTAATTATACATTTTTTAAATAATAACAACATTATCAATTGAGCACTATACGCATTTGCAGTTTTTGACATTCTCATTTTTTATGATTAAAAAATATTACAATCGTCCAAAATTTCACACGTCAGTTTTTCAACAGATCTACAAGTTTTTTTTAGTTTCTTTTTATTGCTTGCAAGCTGCCGCAAAAATTTTCAGAAACTACTCGTATTACGTCGAAACGTCAGAATCAAGACAATCTTGCATTAATTAATATTTAATAATGAATTTTTCTAGACACTAGCAGTAAAATTAGAATAAATTTATAATTGAAAATTAGAAACCCTCCCTGTGAAATCTAGAGATCTCTTTTTTTACAGTCTTATTTTTTTGCGTGTCCTCTTTTTGAATAGGATAACTTCATGCTGTTATTTTGAATGTGAAACAAATAAATCTGGGCTTCCACCAGTGGTTTTATTTTATTAGCACTCTAACGGTGATTAATTCAGGGCACTGCTCCTTGATTCTATCACGCCTTGGCGCGAGAACTAAGATCTCGGAACCCTTGCTTTTAAAGCATAGATCTTGAAGTTTTAGGCATTAGACCACGTCTCTTTGATCTCAGGTTTCGAAATGTATGCTTTTAGATCATTGAGTCCAAGACTTTAAAGCATGTAAAAATTATAGCTCTAAAATCACGTGCCTCCGTGAATTAAACTCTTGAAATTTCTCTCCATGTACAATTGCAATTATTTGTTTTATGACAATTATAGCCGCGATTTGTCACCTACTGTTATCTTATTTTTCAACGTGCAGGTTTTTACGAATGTGTTTGCCTGTATGTATGTCTGCTGTAGATATGTCTGTCCGTCTGTCTGTGAGCGCGATAACTTTTGAAAAAATTAATCTATTAGATTGGCCTTTGGTACACTCTTTAAGTGTCCTAAACTAAAGGTCAAGTTCATTAGCCAGCCATTTTGAATGAAAATCTGTATTTCGAAATATCTTTAAATCCCTTTAAAAATTGTGAATCGTTCTGAATTCCTGAAAATCCCTCAAAATAATTCTAAAACTATAATAGGTAATTTCTTTGAATTCTTAAAATTTTTTTAATTGTTTCAAATCTGTCAAATCCCTCAAAATCTTCTGGAATCTTTTGAGAACCCCTAAAAATTTTCACTCCCTTAAAATATTTTTAAATTCTTTGTGATCTAATGAAATCCCCCAAAAGTTTTGGAAATCTCATTCAATTCCGTACAAGTTTTGTAATTCATTGAAGCCCTGTGTATTCCTAAAAAATACTTCCAAATGACTGGAAATCTTTCAAATCTTTTGAAATCCTTTGAAATCTCGTTTAAGGTGAAAATGAATATATTTTAAATATACTGTTACAAAAATCTGTCGAACTGTTATAATAAAAAGGCGTGGCTGAGTCTACCATTTAAAAAAATACACTTACGTAATTAATGAACGTTCCCTTAATTAAAAGTGGTGCAATTTTCCGCGCATGAATTGTTTGTACACGTGTATTGAAGCAAAACAGCGGGGTCGTCTGGAACGAAATTAAGCTCGAAGTTGAGCGGAATGTTTGAGAAACGTTTGAGGGAAACGCGTGAAGAAAGTGCGAAAGAAAAATATGAAAATGCACTGCACCATGCACAATTACTTCTTGTAAATGAAGGGATGGAGGGTCTAAGATTTCCAAAATCATCCTCACGTAATTGATGAAAGTTCTCTTATTTAATACAGTTTCATATGTTTGCCCTAGAAAAAAACTTTCCGCAGCATTAATTCTTATATTCTTTGTGATTTTTTCCAGTTTTCTAACTTTCTGACAAGAACCAGAAGTGAAAAAGGAAAATTGTTGGCCTAAGTGTGGTGCTGAGAAAAATAAGATCGTCTGGAACGAAATTACGCTCGAAGTAAAGAACATTGTTTGATAGAAACGCGTGAACGAAGTGTGAAAGAAAATTTTTCACACTTTCGGCACTGTAACGAAGTATGTTCAGCTGGCAACGCACTATTAAGGTGTAGAGATGTAACCTATTTCATAATTTAGGGCTCATTTAGGGCTAATTTGGGCCCGCAGTCCCAAATTTTTGGCTCTTTTATTTTTGCTAACAATAGGGTTTGCGCTAGCTTAACCATTTTTGTTAAAACCATGCTAGTAAAAATGAATCAAACCAATTTCTTTATTTACCCTATGTTAAGGCTCATTTAGGGCTCCATGAATATGATATTTTAATTTTTGTTAATTGTTTCAGAAATTAATGTTTACACAAATTTAACAAAAAAATTTATTTTATTTTCGTTTCTCATGCATAATTTCAGACTCATTTAGAGCTCCTAAAATATCATCGACCAAAAGTCATGCGATATGTCGTTTGCCCTTTTTTTGTTATATATGGTGTTGTGCCATCTTAAGGTTATAAAAAATACACGAAAAAAACCATAAAACCCATTTTTACCTTTCGCATCATACGACATTCAGTCCATTATATTTCAGGAGCTTTGAGTGAGCCTGAAATTAAACAAGAGAAATGAAATGAAAAGAAAATTTTTTGGTAAATTTGTTTAAACAATAATTATTTAAACAATTTAGTTTGAAATTTAAATATCATATTCAGGGAGTCCTAAGTTAGCCTTAACATAAGGTAGAAAAATGAATTTGTTTAGTTCATTGTTACTAGGATTGTTTAAACATTTCTTTGAATTTTTAATTGTCATATTCTCGGAGCAATAAATGAGCGATACATTATTCTATTAGGTGAATTTTCCTTAAAATCATTTTTAGTACATTTTAAAGCAATCTTCAACCAACTTAATGTTAAGCTATTTCAAACACTATTTTTTACAAGAAATAATAGAGCCCAAAATTTGGAACTAAGGGCCCAAATTAGTCCTCAATGAGCTCTAAATTATGCAAGGGGTAAAAATGGATTTTATGGTATTCTTCACGTATTTTCTATAACGTTAAGAAGGCACAACACCATATATAACAAAAAAAGGGCAAAGGAAATATGGTACGACTTTGAGTCGAAGATATTACAGGAGCCTTTTAATGAGCCTGAAATTATGCAAGAGATACGAAAAGAAATTTTGTTGTTAAATTTGTTTAAACCATAATTGTTTAAACAATTTGGTTTAAAATTCAAATATCATAATCATGAAGCCCTGAGTGAGCTTTAACGTAGGATAGAAAAAGACATTTGTTTAATTTATTTTTACTAGGACTGTTTTAATATAAATTGTTTAAACCATTTTTTTCATTTTTTATTATCATATTTCCTGAGCCCGTGAGCTCTAAATTATTCTATAAGGTGAATTTTCCGTAAAATAATTTTCAGTACATTCAACAGCAATGTTCGGCCAGCTTAACGTTAAGCTAGCGTAAACACTATTCTTTACAAAAAATAAAAGATCCAAAAATTTGGGACTGCGGGTCCAAATTAGCCCTAAATCAGTCTTAAATTATGAAATAGTTTACGTCTCTATACCTCAATAGTGTTATGCCAGCTTATATTATCTACTGTGGCAATTTAAGGCACTGTATTACCTGCAATTATTTCTTATGAATGAAGGAGTGGGAGTCATATTCTTCGCACTTATTCTTGTTTTTTAATTTTCCGACAAGAACCAGAAGGTCAAAAGGAGAATTTTCGTTCCAAGTGTGGTGCTGAAACACAGTGAGATCATCTGGGACAATTTTAAGGGGAATGTTTGAGATAAACGCGTGAAGAAAGTGAAAAACAAAAGTGCGAAAATTCACTGTACCACATGCAATAACTTCTTATGAATAAAGGGGTTGGGGGTTTAAAATTTCCGATATTATTCTCACAAAAATAATGAATGTTCCCTTATTTTATTCGGTTTCAATTGTTTACCGAAGAACAAAAAAACTTTCCGCAATATCAGTTCTCGTGAATGTCCCTCTCTCGTGGGGAAACTCTACCGCGAATCGTCAGGAGATTTGTATCCAGCAACGTTTATTGCTTGCCTCGGACTTGTATCGATACGCTTACTTTAAGCAAATTTTCCAACTGCGCATGTACCAAAAAGCGCGGGTCTATTTTGAATCAATAAAGATATACTATCAATAATAATGCTTTTCGGCACATGGGCAGATGAAGTGGTCGCGGTCCGTTAGTATGCGATTGATTAGCATGACTGATTTTTCATTTCCTTGAAATAGTACAATTTGTTAACTAAAAATTAATATAATGGAATAAAAAACTGACTCAAAACATTTCGCGGCATATTGAGTACTGCAGCATGACATCACGGTCATGGACGACAGGGCGCAAGTGTCAGGAAGGTTAGCACAGTTGTTTACAACTATTCATATACGTATAATATCTTTGACATAGGAATGCAGAAAACTTTTTTGGATAAAATAATCCAAAATTACAAGTAAATTATAAAGGTCTGAATTTTCAAAAATTTCTAAACGCAACGGTAAGTTACAAAGGCCTGAATTGTAATATTTCTCAAGTGTAGAATTATTTTCTCAGTCATGTTCCATTCTTTTGTCGATTAGGGATCTTTCAGTGTCACGAAATAAAATATAACAAATTTGAGGTTAGTGTGTCAGATCGGGTGCTCTCATCGCAAAATTTCGGACAGTTGACTATATTGCGGGACACTGAAAGATCAACAATCGAGTAAAGAATGGAACATTACTGAGAAAATACATTCTACACTTGAAGAATTTTACTATTATAACATTTAAGAGTTACTATTACGTTTCAAATATTTTTTTCGAACAAATTATCTGCATTCCCATGAGGTCATATTAAAATACTCAGTTCAAACTTCCCGCTAGTCGGGCCTTTTTTTAATTGGTCAGCCTCTCTCGCGAGCGTGACCGTTTGGCCCGCATAGGGACCGTGGTGGGAGGTGAAGGAACTACGTACGGGTCCATGATCCAACGCCAATTCGATGCTCAAATACGTTTGACTTGGAGTGACTTGGAGTGAAACGACGCCCCCCACCACACTCACTGTATTGGCGCGAAAGGAAGGGGAGCCATCCGCCGCACTCAATCTAAATTCTAAGATGTCAGAAATGTCGAGTGCCCTAGGGTGCCGAATCTGATTGGCTGACTTTTTTTTACTTGCGCCTGGCAGGACCATGCTTTGTTGGGTCATGGTATGGGTCATAAGTAGAAGTTCACTGTATTTTCCACTTTTTCTTGTTTACTACTTTATAAAAAAATAAAAGGAAACAAAAGTACAGAAATTGTCAACATGAGAAATAGTAGGGGGGAAATGGTATATGATGCAGATGGAATACTAGAGGC
>NC_046662.1:64285598-64308045 GCF_010883055.1 Belonocnema kinseyi | reverse complement strand
ACCTGGGTCGGAGCAGTGTTGCGGAACGAACGTGTTATTTACTTAAATAGCACGAGAATTCTGGATCAATCTGAAAAATCTCTATCCCTCCCACACACTACTTCTTTCCCCTGCCGAGTGAGTCACGCCTACCCCGAAAGGGAAATGGCTTAATGGTGTAATAAAAAGATAATATTCCGACGAGAACCAGAAGTTAAGAAGGAAAATTAGTGGCACAAATGTGGTGATTGCTAGAAAGATTGATCAGCAACCTGGGTCGGAGCAGTGTTACGGAACGAAAGTGTTATTTACTTAAATAACACGAGAATTCTGGATCAATCTGAAAATTCTCTATCCCTTCCACACACTACTCTCTTCCCCTACCGAGTGAGTCAAGCCTACGCCGAAAGGGAAATGGCTTTATGGTGTAATAATAATAATAATATAATTTCCCGACAAGAACCAGAAGTTAAAAAGGAAAACTGTTGGCACAATTGTGGTGTTAAAAACCAGTGGGATCGTCTGGAGAGAACTTAAGGGGGATATCTGAGAAACGTTTGAGAGGAAAGCTCATTGTGTGAAAAAGGCACTGTACCAAGTGTAATTACTTCTCGAATGAGACCGCTCCTTCCCGTTCTTTGTCTTCCTCACTTCCTGTTCTCCGGTCGTTCGCGGCACTTAATTTCAAAAGTAAAGTTCCTCACCAGGCACGTCGGTTTCGAGGGTAAATCCGGCGCAGGGTAATCGCTCCCGAGGGATAGCGAACTCGATCCTGGCAACTCAATCGGAAGACGCGTCAAATCGGTTTTACGACACAAAGACATCGGCTACCTAAACTCGTTGTCAATTCAACTTTACGATTGTCGTTAGCTTAGTCGTAAATGATAAATATGGCACGTGATTGCCTGAAATTCACGTGCTCGACGATTGTGAACCAATCACACGTCATACTTTGACTTTATGGTTGTGGTAAAGCCGATCGTAAAGATGACTTAAAGAAAACATGGCGCGACGAGCGACAACCACCTCACCAAGTGAAGTCATTGCGATGCAAAGCAATTTTTATGCATTATTTATGCAAAATATCATTCCTTAACTTTCTCTCTTGTTCCTATTGAGAACGAGTCGTATTTTAAATGACGATTGAAATTGCGGGCTTTAGTGACTTTCATGAGTTTTTTTTAGTCTGGCAAACTGGTTTACTGATATTTAGTTAATTATTCAGTCGTAATGTTACAGCAGGCTACAGGTCTGGACGATACCAAAGGAACCGTTGAAGCTTAAGTTATTAGGGGTTTAGCTTCAGGATTTGAATTTTAAGTACAATTTTAAGATATCGATATTTGCACCTTATACAAATTATTATTGTAATCAGATATCGATAAAAAGTTCAATTTGTAAAATCGATTCTGCATTTCTAAATGCGATATTTGCTTCTTTTGGGAAGCAAAATATAAAGACTTGCAAATAAAAAGTGTAAAACTTCAATTTAAAAATCTAGAGTAACACGTTCTGAAAATAGAAATTTAGGGTGCGTCAGTTCCCCTCTGCAAATGTGCCGCTTAGTTCCCGTTTATTGTATTTACAAATCTATTATATGTAGTAGTATAAATATAGTATATTGAAATATATACTATGCATAATATTTATTTTTATCTTCAAAAAAGTTAATGAATTTTAAATAAAAAAACACAGACAAATGTATTTAAAAAATTAGTTGTCTACCTGAAATTAAAAATAATTTATTTCAAATTTGAGGAAAGCCTAAAAATTTTGTGTCGAATCTCACATTTATACTAAAGTACCTGTAATAAAATTTAAAAAATCGAAGGGAAAATAAAAGAGATCTTCTCAAGAACATTATTATATAATTATCAAAAATCCTTTCCGTTTACAAATTAAAAAACGTGCGAAGCTAAATAATTATATATTTATAATTGGATGTGTTGAAAGGCAAAGAATTTTAAAAAACGAGGAAATTTATTATATTTCGAACAGTAAATTTAAAAATTAAAATTTTAAGAACAATTACAATTTTAAACGTTTATGAATTAACAATTAAAAATTGAAATCTTTACAGTATGGGAACTTTTAAATTAAAACATCAAAAACTTTGTTATTTTAAACTTTAGGCATTCCAAAAGAAAATATTCAAACCAATACTTTAAGTTTCTATCACACAGTCAATTTTTTTAAGCCAAAAATACAAAAACGTTTTTTGTAATTTTTTTCAAGGCTATCAGCCATTCAAAGTTGAGTACTCAGAAATGATCATAAGATAATGGTTACTTTTTTAAGTATTTCGAGTGGAGAATAAAAATTCAAAAAAAAAAAAAAAAACGTCACGTAATATGTAGACGCTCCCCTAGTAGTTTTTATTGAATATAAAAAGCTCAAATGAGTGCTATTTAAGATCTCGACTTCGTTATTGAAAGTTTTTTGCCCCTTGGCTTTTGTGTTTTAATTTTCAATAGATTCACGTAAGAGGATCTCGGGAGCACTCTCTAATGTCTTGCCAGTTTCATTATGCTACGTACGTGCACTCCCAACCTTAATCGAATTAGTTCACGCATGTTACGATGAAAAGGAGGCAGAGTGCTTGCTTTGAGTAAGGAAGCTTCGCCCAATCCAGTCAACATTGTGCCTTTGCGAACTAGCTAATTAATCGAATTGTACAGACTGACTGAAGTAATAATAGTGCTTTGACATTCTCAAAAGTTCAACATACATTGTCCATTTTCACGAAATCTACTTTTTGCATAAAAAGGTCTTCTTTTTATACAATCTGCTTTCCAGAAACTGGTAAAAATTAAAAATTCATTTTCTTTATCACACTTTTGAACCTCTGCAGGTTAAAAGTTTTTTTAACACCAAAGAAATTATAGAGTAAATTTATTCATAACTGCAATTTTTAATTAGGTTATTCACATTACACAAATGGGAATTTCACCCGTGCATTGAATTACCCTAAACACTGTATTTGTGTACGATTTCGGTTACGGCCTTTGACATAAATCCAGAGACAATGAACGTAATCAGGCAGGGCCGCGTAAAAGGTTTGTGTTAGAATTTGAGTGATGACTCTACTTGATTCAAATAACGCGGGGAGAGTGTGATCCTCAGACTATCACGCTTGACTGAACACATACTCCTATAAAAAAGCCGAGCGGCATCAATTCTCGGAATGCATAATTCCAGTTGACGGAAATGCAAGTTCTAGTGTACTCCGACTATTCTAGGCATTAAAATTGTAGGTTCCTCATACCCCTACATTTTCTAATTTCATTTTTTTTAAAGAATAATATAAAAATATACAGGGACAAAATGAGCAATCAGAAAAATATTAAATATTAAAATATTAAAAAAATGGTTATCAACCACGAAAAATTATTAACAGAGAATGTATTTAATTTTTTATCACAAATATATTAAACAAATGCACCAAAGAAACATTTATTTGCCGAAATTTATGCTTTTTTCAACAAGATTTTTCGAAAGTAAGTTATCACTGATATTAAACAAAGAAATTTAGCTAATAATTGTATTAGAAATTTTTACAAACGATTTATTAAATAAATACACAATTTGAAATTTTTCACTTGACTAAGTGCTTTTGGTAATTTGGTAATTTGGTAATTTGGTAATTATTTGAAATACTTTTTAATTCTGGGAAACACCTTAAAATACCCCTAAATATGATAAAATCCTTTCAAATCACTGAAAATCTTTAAAAAAACGTATGTCCATTGAAATCTTATTTGTAGTGCACATAATTGATTTATTCTTGATATATAGAGTGAAAAATAAAAATCTCAGGCAAGAAGAGTAGTCATACAAATTTTACGAATCCTTACAAGGGGGAGGGATTTAAAATTAAAAAATTATCCTTACGTAATTAATGTACTTTCTCGAAACTGTAAGAGGATATTGGTTTAAAACATTTGTTTCGAGAGCTAAATTTTACTTAATTTTATAATTAATTAAAATAATTGCTAATATTATTCATTTTATATGTTCATTCACAAATTAAGGGAGATAAGAAGGGGAGATGGTGGAAGCGATAAAAACGAATCTAAAAATTACCCAAGGGTCAGACATCAGCAACTCATCATCAGCTCAGACCATTCGCTTACAATTCGGCTTAAGATCCTCAAGATCCTTTTACCCTCGCTCGCACCCTTCCATTAATTCCATCTCACACTGAAATATATTCGAGATATCAATCCAAATGTCTTCAGATGATCTGCACTCTCCCTTTGCCTTTCATCTTGTCATTTTAAGGTCCTTTGTTCGTTCACTGATTGACATTATTATTTTTTAAATTCTAAAACGTAATTAAAATCGATAACTATAAATCTAAAAAATGTCTTAAAAGTAAATTCTGCTCAAAGTTAGAACTACTACAAGATTTCAACTCTTTTTTTAGTTGAATATTCAACTATAATTCGTTGAAGCTTTTCTTCTATAGTTGAAAATTCCACTACTTTGTTAAAAATTAACAAAATGTATTATGTGTCCATATTTTTGGGAAACGAATCAATAATATAACAATTTTTTAAATTATATAATCATAATATATCATACTCACAGATCACACCATGCTTCTGAAATGCGGGACCCTACTCCACTTAATTAAAATATTATTAATAATAAATGTTTTCTTTTCAATTACATTCCTCTTTTAAAAAGATCTTTAGCTCCGTTAATAAACAAACCACAGAAATTTCGATTTCCAGTCGGGTGCTTTTCTCCTTAAGCTACTAGAGAGATCAAGAGAAGAAACCGTTTTCAGAAATGCACGTATTATTATGACAGGTGTTACAAGTCAAATTTTTCAAGAAATCGGTATTATCATCATAGGATAACAGAATTCCTTAACTTCTTTACAGACTAGATGGAGCTATAAATTAAAATTTTCTGCTTCATTAAATTTTGTAGAAAAAAGATCTTCTTTCGTTCTATTAGGAAGCAAACCACCGAACTTCCGATTTCCGGTCGGGTGTTTCCCCTTAAGCTACTGGAGAGATCAAGAGAAGAATCCTTTTTCAGAAATACACGTATTATTATGCCAGGTGTTACAAGTCAAATTTTTCAAGAAATCGGTATTATCATAGGATAAACGAATTTCTTAACTTTTTTACAGACTAGATTGAGCTATAAATTAAAATTTTCTGTTGCATTAAATTTTTTCGAAAGAAATGATCTTTCGTGCTACTAGGAAGCAAACCACCGAACTTCCGATTTCCCGTCAGGTGCTTTCCCCTTAAGCTACTAGAGTGATCAAAAGAAGAATCCTTTTTCAAAAATACACGTATTATTATGCCAGGTGTTACAAGTCAAATTTTTCAAGGAATCGGTATTATTATCATGGGATAACAGAACTTCTGGAATTCTTTACAGACTAGAAGGAGCTATGAATTAAAATTTTCCGTTTCATAACATTTTTTCGGAAAAAAGATCCTCTTTCATTCTGTTAGGAAAAAACCACAGAACTTCCGATTGCCGATCGGGTGCTTTCCCATTAAGCCACTAGAGAGATGATAATACAGATTCATTAATCAAAGTTGATCAGATTGAATAATTTCTTACTTATTACAATCTATCGTTACACAATTACATAAGTTGAAAACAAAAACTTCCTTATTTATTTAATTAGATATAAATACATACAGAAGGGGACAGTGGCAAAAAATTCAGAATATTTTCGGTAAATTTTTTTTTTAATGACGCTCCTTAATTAAATATGATTAAAGATCGTCATTTATCAATTGCCAAACCTTAACCGTGAACTGAAAAGACGTCTTAAGAGATTCTGATTCAGGACGCATTGGCGATAATTCGTCACCATTAAACATTTGGGCGTACCGCGGGAATTTCGCGGGTCGGTCTCTCATTAA
Organism: Belonocnema kinseyi; assembly: GCF_010883055.1. Taxonomy (NCBI): domain Eukaryota; kingdom Metazoa; phylum Arthropoda; class Insecta; order Hymenoptera; family Cynipidae; genus Belonocnema; species Belonocnema kinseyi. The sequence continues at coordinate 64,302,169 of NC_046662.1, read as the reverse complement.
TGTTACACGATTTCGATGTACACTGGCGTTACGCCTCGTTAGCAATTCGTGGATGTCGGCGATGGGCGTTACGCGTTAATTTATTGGCACATAAATTTTCTCTTTCCCGAATATAATCTTTCAGCACTCGCACGGTGTGCAGATGCGTTGCTCGGTTTGCATCTAAACCGCGAGCTATATCCGCATGTGTATATTGCATGAATAGTTGCATATAATCTTACACATACGTATAATCTTACGCACACATACGTATAATTACGCACACATATGTATGATTACGCATATTTTCAGAGTGAATGGAATCTGTCCGGGGATGCTAGCGTGTATCGAGGCGACCAGGCTTGCCCGTTTGTCTTGGAATATATTCACGGTTTTGATATCTGTTTTATTGCTTTATTCTAGTTTTTACGGTGTTTTTATGTTCGACAGATCGTAAAATTTTTAATTTAATAACGAATACGAATTGATTGATTTATTGGGGCTTAAAAAATGATCGAAGGTGATGAAAAAGTGACAGGTGTGCATTAAATCTGGGGGAAATTATCACGCATCGCGATTGATGACTGTAAAATGTAAACTTTAAGTATTGCTTTACAGGTCAAGGATTTCTAGAAAGTTAGGAAATGTCAGAAAGAACATAGCAGAGTGAGGGAATCGTTGACAAATTAAAGTTGAAGTTTATCGAATACTGTATGAATGTTTTCCAAACATTCCAGACTTTCCTTTGTCACCATCGTTCCTCTGTTACCATCTTTCTCCGCTTTTAAAGATGCCATCTTTTTTCTCCTGCGAAAAAATTTCCCTTTTCTCCCTTGTTTTCTATTTTTTTGCTCAAATGCGAATTGAATTAATAGAACTTAATAAGATAATCCAACCATTATTCGTTAAAATTTAATTCTATTCATTTGACAAATTTACTATGATATTTATGGTTCACAATTCACATCTTTTAATTAAACATTCTACTATTTGATAAAAAAGTGCATTATTTCATTAAAAATCATTTTTTAAATTAATTTTTTCAAATGAAAATTTTCAATATTGGCTAAAAATTGATCGTTTTTATTAAAAAATGTAACTATTAAACTTTTTGTTGAGAATTTATGTTTTATGGTTGAAAATACAACTACTTGGTTAAAATTTATACATTATATTGAAAAAATTTTGTAGAAAATTAACTTTTTAACTAAAAATTTAACTTTTGGTCTTCAACCTTTTTGATTGAAAAAACAATATATGTAATAATTATTATCATTTTGTCAAAATCTAATAATTTTATTGAAAGGTAATTCTTTTTGTTTTAAAATTTAAACTATTTGAATGCGAATTAACTTTTTTGGTGAAAATTTACATTTTCGGTTTGAAAATTCCACAATTTTGTAAAAAAAACTGGTCTTTGTGGCTTAAAAATTCAACAATTTGGTTGACATTTTTTTCCTTTGTTGTCTAAAGAATCTTTTTTTATTCAAGAACCAACTATTCATTTGAAAGTTCGTTTCTGTAACTTAAAACTGCAATCATTTGATTTATTTTTCTTTCTTGTCTAAAAAAACTTTTTTGGTTGAAAAGTAAACTATTTTGATAAAAATTTGTGTTTTAGGAATAAAATTAACTATTTTTTATTTTAAATGAATATTTTTGTTCTACAGATATCAAACATTACACTATCCGTTGAGAATTAATCTATCATGGTTAACAATTTTATTAAATGGTTGGAATATTGATTTTTTTATTTGTAGATTCATCATTTTGGTTAAAAATTTATCTCTTTAACTAAAAAGTAACTATCTTGTTTAAAATTCTTCTTTTTGTGGTGAAAATTCATGAGATGAAAATTCAATTCTACTGTTGAAAACCCACTATTTTTTTACGAAACCATACTTTGTTGGAAGAATTCAAATGTTTTTTATTTAAAATTATAATCTTTTTGATTAGAATATTAAATATTACATTTTTCACTGAAAATTCATCTTCTTTGGTTGAAAATTCAACTACTTGTTTAAAAGTTGAATTATTTTGAAATTAAAATCTTTTTTTTTAGTTTAAGATTCATCATTTTAGTTGAGAAATGGTCTCTTGGTATGAAATTAATATTTTTGTTTAAAACATCATCTTTTTGGTTGAGAATTCTACTTCAACGCTTAAAATTAAATTTAATGTAGTATAAACAAACCTCAATTTTCTTTCAAACAATTTATCCCCCTATTTTCGTGAAAAATCTCCTTATTTCCCCTGTTTTTAGATCATTTTGACATGTTAATCGATTTCTTTGCTGTCGACGATGATCGTCAAACCTACCAAATCAGCAAGTAAATCGTTTAGGAAATAGTATTTCAAATTAGTACTGCCAATAAGTGTCTTTCAAAGCGTTTTATTTTCTAATGACTTGAAAGATTTATCAAAACCTTGTAACAAAAAAAAGAAGGGGAAAATTGGGTCAAAATTCTCGATTTCAGATTTTTTAGGGGATTTTTCTAATAAAAGGGGAAAAAAATATATTAGGACAAGAAGAGGACAGACTTTGATACCTGAAGTCTGCTGTTTAATGAAAAAAATGACCCGACTTAAATTAATCAATCACTTTGGATCTGAGATCCAAGATTTATCACGAATGAAATCTAGACAAGAGACTCTTTAGTTCTCAAGTTTAATTATACGCGATCCAGTTTAAGGAAGAATTTCTTTAGAAAGGAACATAAGCCAATTTTAGAATCTAGATTCCAGTTCGTTTGACCAAGCGACATGCCGACGCAGTTTGTTATAGCATTCGTACCTGTCCTGTGGGATCGGGACGGATAAGGGCCCTGTGGTGTCACAAAACGACCATATTCTTTTGAATGAGCTTGTTACCTTTATAGTAAGTCTCTTCTATATTGATGCTAGCATTACGAATCCACCATTTGCGTTTTATGTCATTTCAGTGTTCACGTGGTTGTACTACGAGTGTCGCAGTTATAATAAAAATTCCTAAGAGCCTTCCTTCTAACAAGCGTATTGCAAAAAAGTGAAAAGGACGGAGGAGGCAGGTATCAAGTAAAGTATTAGTTGAGGTATTAGCATTAAACATATGTAGCTGAAACAAACCTAAATGATAAGTTGGTATTCTGGACACTAGAAAGTACGGCTTTAAAAATTAATTTATAATATATTAAGGTGTCTGTAAATCATGGGTCAATCGGAATATAAAAACTGGGGACAAACAGATAAGCCTTTTTTTGCTTTCGTGACTTAAGGCCATGTGATGAGTGGGTCACGTGACCAGACTCCTACCTTACCGCCACTTTTTTTATTTCCCATCTTATATTCACACCAAACACCACATCGAGTTGAAAATTTGGGATACTAAACAAGAAGCACTCAGAATGGTGGGTCTGGTCCTAAATTTTTATAAGTATGAAAAAAGTATTTTTGTTGTAAATAATTTTTTTTTGCTTTTTTTATAATTATTAAAGTTTAGGATCAGACCCACCTTTCTTAGTGCTCCTTATTTATTGTCCCAAATTTTCAACTCGATGTGGCGCTTCATGTGAAAATAAGTTGGAAAATAAGAAAGGTGGCTGTAAGGTAGGAATCTGGTCACGTGACCCACTGGTCATATGGCCTTAATGATCGTCCATAAGCTACGGTACCACTTTAGGGGTTGGGGGGGGGGGTCTTACAAAACCTACGGCCGGTAAAGGGTGGGGGGGGTGTCACAGTCAAAATAATGTTACACTTATAGTAAACTTTTAGAATTTAGAGAATGGCTTTCTTAAAAATTCATTTTTTTGGTTGATGATACAAAATTTTAGTTAAAAACTAATCTCTTTGGTTGGAAATTGAACTGTTTTGTTAAAACTTAGTTGTTTTTTTTCTTGAAAATTAGTCTTTTACATATAATAATCTAACTTTTAGTTAAAAATTCTTGAATTTTAAAATAAATTCTTCTTGTTAGGTAGTAAATTAATCTTTTTGTTTAAAAATTCATCTTTTTCAGTTAAAAATTTCAATTTTTCGTTCAGAACTCTTGAATTTGATTAAAAATTCGTCTTTTTTGGTACTAATTTAATCTTTTTCTTTTAATTCATCTTTTTGGTGAAAAATTTAACAACCAGGTTTCAAAATTGAACTACTTCCTTAAAAATTAAAACATTCTTTCTTAAAAACTAAACTGTTCGGTTGAGAATTCTTGAATTTTAATGCAAATTTGTCCTTTTTAGTATTAATTTAATCTTTTGGGTGAAAAATTCATCTTTTTGGTAAAAAAATTAACAACTATGTTTTAAAGTTGAACTACAGTGAAACTCTGATACTGTGTCAGTTTTGGGGCTGGCGGTCGTGTGAACAAACCCGATTAAGTTCCGCTCCACTTTTATTTGATCACGCCTGAGTGACCGCCTCACCCCGCGCAACACCTTTTACTCCTACGTGCAGTGCTGCGTAAATTATCGGAAGAACTATATCAGGGGGCTCTATATCAGAGTTTCACTGTACATTTTTAATAATTAAAAAAATTCTCTATTTCTTAAAAATTCAACTTTTTATTTAAGAATTCTGAAATTTTGTTAAAAATTCATTTCTTTCGGTAAACAATAAATATTTTTGTTCAAAAAATAATCTTTTTAAGTTGAACATTTAACTTTTTGATTGAAAATTCTTAATGCTATTAAAAATTAGTTGTTTTTTTCGATAGCAAATTAATATTTTTTTTACAAATTAGTCTTTTTGTTTAAAAATTTAACAACTAGGTTTTAAACTTGAATTACTCAGTTTTAAATACATTTTTTTGTTTGAAAATTCAAAATTTTAGTTAAAAATTCATCTATATGGTTAGAAAGTGGACTGTTTTGTTGAAAATTCCTTTTTTTTTGTTCTGGAAAAATTACTTTGGTAATTGAAAATTTACCTTGTCCATTTTAGGTTGAAAATGATTCTTTCTTGAAACAAAATTCGATTTTTTGTGGAAATTGAACTATTTTGTTAAAAATTCATTTTTTTGCGACAATTAATCTAGTTTAGTTGAAAATTAAACTTTTGGGTTGATAGTTCTTCTATTTTGTTGGAAATTAGTCTTTTTGGGTATAAAATTAACTCGATTATAAAAATTTCATATTTTTATTTGATAATTAAAATAAAACTATTTCGTAGAAAATTCGTTTTTTATCATTAAAATTTTTTGTTTTGAATTAAATCTTTAACTATTCCATTTCTTATTAAAAATATACCTTTGTCAGTTTAAAAATTCAATAGCACACGGATTAACTGTCACATAAAATTCCATTAGGCACATGTCAACACTTATTCTGAAAATCACTTTTTAATTTTAATTGCTGATTTATTGCCGAAGTTTAGAATTTGCCACACGGTCACGTAGTTCGTAGACAATATAGGCATATTTGCAACTTGACTCGCTATAAACACAACACAAATCAGTAAAAGCGTAAAATCGGGTTTCACCAGAAGACCACGTTACTTTCGGGGGGGGGGGGCAAATTGCTCAAAATTGGTAACGTAGTTTATGGATGATCACTTACCATGCTTATTACCGACCATGCCAGAGGAAGCGAATCTGCTCGGGTTTGCTTTTGAGCTAACTCAACGAGAAACTCAAAATCTACCAACCTTCAGGACGCAAGTTCATAGTAGTTTTTGGTTCATCGTTAGTTTCGCCCAAAAACCGAATAGAGCAGATCTTTTTTCTCCGACATGGTCAATAAAAAGCATCGTATATCACGAAAGCAAAAACCGTGTAGAGAACTGTTTTATCGATTCCATAAATAGTAGAATACTCCACTATTGCGATGATCAAAAGCAGACTGCGAGAATGACTTCTTTCAACTGCGACATATTAGATCTTTAATTTTACGAAGGAATTATTTTTTATTTTGGAGTTTTGGTTTCCCTTGTATATCATTGTTATGCTTAGAACACTTTTTCAAATAAATCTCAATAATAATATAGAAAGCTTGACCCTGAAAAATGTGTGAATTATGAACCCTCTTTTTGATAAGCATATGTACATATAAAGTGATTGACTCGAGAAGCTGTTGAAGTGCAGCAGGTAGATAATAAACGGAATATCGAGTGGCACGTGGCGCCACATTAGGGAATACGTGATATCGCATTTCTTTTGAAATCGGATATCACGCTTGACTACACACTACTCGATATGGGGAATGTTGCCATAAGCGTATGCTCTTCATCGCTAACAAAAGAGTGGGGGACAGGACAGGGCATCAGTTCATTTTGCGCCGGTTCGGCTATTCGGGGATTCTATCGCTCGCTTTGTTTCCACCAACGGAAAAGACAAAAAGATAAAAAGAGCAACCAAAAGGAAACAAGCAAAGGATCACCGGGAGGCGGGCGGCCTGCCGGGTATTTTAATGAGAGCTAAAGTCAGCGAGTAAACGTCGAATAAATCATTTTTGCGAAACGACGATCCCACTAACGTTGCTGAATACTGCAATACCTTCGAGGGGATTTGCTGCCTTGAATGTTCATAAAAGACTGAAGCAAGTAACCTTAAAAAAATAAATTAACTACCTTAGAAGAGTTTCTTAATTCGTTTTATAGTTTCAAAGTAAAAAAAATTCAAACTTCAAACGAAACTTTCTGAATTCAATTATTTTTGGTCCATCATGCGGATGACGCCCTTTTTTGTTAATGCGATAACTTAAATACGGTTATAGAAAAGTTTATAAAATTCGTAAGGTGACTTTTTCAATACTAATATCTAAAAACTGGCACAAAGGTTTCTCAAAATATTGAATTGTACATTTTTTAACCAAAAAGTTTAATTTGTAAGCAAATAGTCGGATTTTCAGACAACATACGTAAAAAAATAGTTATATTTTTAAATAAAGACTTGAATTTTCAACCCGAAAGGACGAATTTTTTACAAGAAATTCGAATTTGAATCTCCGATAAAAAAGTTTATTTCCAGCCAAGAAAGATGTCTTTTCTATAAAAAAAGAATTCTAAATGAAAAATATAATATCTGATATACCAACCAAATAAATCTTTGAATTTTTAATAAAAAATAATAGAATTCAACCGAAAAAGGCGAATTCTCGACGAAAAATATAATATTTTATATTTTAACCAAAAATATTTTAATTTTAAACAAAAAAGAGCTGAATTCAACCAAAAACGCGTCCTTAATCGAAACAAGTTAATTTTTGGTTACAAAATTGCATTCTTAACCAAAGAAGATGAGATTATTACCAAGAGAGATCAATTTTAAACACCAGAAGCACATTTTCAACAAAGTAATTAAATTTTCAAACAAAGAAATGAATCTTCAGCCAAAGAAGGAATATTTAACAAAGTAGTTCTCCTTTCAGCCAAATAGTTCAATTTTCAACCAAAAAAAATTTATTCTAAATGAAAAAATGGGTAGTTTATATTTCAACCAAAAAATACGAAATTTCCAACAAACTATTAAATTTTCAAGCAAAGAGATGAATCTTTAAATAAAACAAGAAATAATATTTAACAAACTAGTTTTCTACTTTTAACCACCAAAGATGAATTCTGCACGAAATATGTAACAGTTAATATATCAACTAATCAATTAATGGAAATATACAAATTTATTAATAAATTTTCAATACAAACGTAAAAATTAAACTATCCAAAAAGTCGAATATCTAACAAAAAAGTTGAATTCTTGGTCAAGAAAGATTACGTTTTTACAAAATAGATGAATTTTCAACAAAATGAATCAATTTTCCACCAAACAGTAGTATCTTACTTAAAATAGATGAATTCTAAGCAAGTAAAATTATAGTAAACGTTTCTACAGGAAAACAAGACTAAGAGTGCTTTTTTTTAACCGAGTGCTTGAACTATCAACAAATAAAAAAAATGAATTTTCAATTTAATGTGCGGATTGCCAGAAAATAAAACCAAGAATTCAACGACCGGATTTGAACAACCACCATAAAACGTTCCTATTGAAATATGTAAGAAACATAAAAATTTTCCTAAAAAAGAAAAAAAAAAATTTTTCTTCTGATATAAACAAAAAAGACGACAGAAAAATGAGAATGCAAAATCAACCAAGTCCCCTTTCTTCTGTATTTATATTTTTTTCGTCTTTTTTTAAATTATTATCAAATAAAAATGAAAATAAATATTTGTAAAAAATAATCATCAACGTTTCGGCACTCGTTGATGCTCCTGTCTGCTCAAATATTTTTTATTTAAAAATTTTTTTAAGTATATTTTTAGTATATTGTGATTTCAAAATAATAAAAATAAAAAAGAGGAAAGAAATAAAAAAGATAAGGAGGGGATTTGGTTGGTTGCCTTCTCATTTTTCTTTCCTCTTTTTTATTTTATCCAAAGAAAGAATTTTTGCTTTTCTTTTTTAGGAAATTTTTCATCTTTTTCAAATTTCAATAGGAAAATTTCATGGTAATTGTCCAAATTTGGTCGTTGAATTCTTGATTTTATTTTCAGTAATTCTATATTTCCATTCTATATTTTTGTATATTATATATTTTTTCTATATTCTTCAGAGAGGTAGAGATCATTCTTGAAGTAAAATTTATCGAGAAATTCACTGGTGACCTTTCTTTTGATCTTGCCGATGACCTTCAGGTTTTTTTAAAGGTCAACTGTGTTTTAATGGAAACCCCCTTTTTACATCGGCATTCAATAGAGCGGGAAATTTTACATTGAAATATGTACCCATGTCATAGGTACGTTGAATCTTGAAGGCCACTCTAAGGTCATTTAAACTTAAACAAGCTCTGCATGTCTGTGTCAAGGTCAGATTGGACCTATGACCTAAGTACATATTCGAACTTAAAATTTACAGCTCTATCGACTGCCGATATAAAAAAGGAGGTTTCCAATGGAAAAAAATTTACCTTGAAATGACCTTCAAGGTCATCACCCTAAAAATATCTTAACTAAAGAAATATTCAGCCGTCCCGGGACTTTGTGACACCATGTATATAAAATTGTTCTTATAGTAAAGCATTCTTCATTAATGCAGTTGAAAGTAGATGTAAGACAAAAAGACTTCTTGATTTGAGACGAATCGTCTTTTTCTCGCACTAACAATTTTTAATTGACATAATTCAAAGTTGATGCAAGAAAAAAAAAGAAATATAACTTTCATTTCATCCTAATGAGGATGCAAAGCGTCTGGCAAAGCGCATATCAAATGAGCAACATTCACCAATTAATATAAACAAGGTAGAAACACCCGTGATTGTTATAAAATTCGAAAAAAATTAAATAAATAGTTGACGAACTTGAAAGTGCATAAATCATTTATCACACCACGTTCATTTTCTTCATGGAAAGTATTTTCATCCGTCAAAGGTTCTTGAGAATGAATGTTCGTTTCCATGCCATAAACTCCTCAGCAAGGCTTTAAATCAAAGAGTCCTGCAAAAAAGCGAATTATCTCTCTTACGCGTGCATCAACTTTCGAAATCGCCTTATAAATTCGTCGAAAGTTAATTATTCTATTATTCTTTTCGTAAAGTCAGCTCATCCATGAGGGGGAGTTTATGCGGGCGATGGACTTAATAACTTTTCACCTCGCTCCTGGAACTTTCAGTAAGTTAATTCATGGCCTCGGGATAATCCCAAGCGATTTTGCGTTTTCTCGCAATATTGCAGCCTAAGTACAGTGAGGGAACAAATATCGGTTGCAGACCCGAACCGATGGTTACCTCTTCCTATAAATTTAAAATTCATCCGCCTATTGGGAATAATCGAGGCTGTATACTCTAGATTGTGATTTATTGCCCAAATTGAGAGGGCTTGGAATTAAGTTATTTTAAGGTTTATTGCGTTTAGGGGCGGCGATCAATAGCGATGCAAAAAAGGTGTAGACGTTTCTATTTTCATGTTTATATCAACCAGGATCATAGCGCAAAAAGAGCTAAAAAAGGGGAAATAAAGTAAAGCAAATATATTACTGAAAATTTTTATTAAAATTAGTAATATCTTGTAACTAATTTATTGCAAAGATAATTCGCTCATTAGATAACTTGAGAAATGATTAGTACTACTTAGTACAAATATGTCTGACAAAATTCTCACTTTTGTCATTTTAATATTTTCATGGATGCTAATATAAATAAAATAAATTCTTTTTTTCATTCACAAATTTAAAATAAAAAATCACAAGATGAGAAAAAGTGTAAGGTTTTAAATGGTGCCACTAAAGAATATGGTTATTATATGGACACAAAAATATTTCTTTGACCAAATTTAAATCTTTTGTTTGTTTTAACCAAATGCTGGGTCAATAAATTATTTTGTTGAATCAACCACAATTCATGTGATTTTTTTATTTAAGGAGAAAAGAGGGGAAAAGGTGTCATTTTTATAGAAAATAGAAAAAAAGTGAATTCGAAAAAATAGAAAAAAGCAGAGAATTGAGGAAAGTCATTTCCTGTTTTTTTCTTCTTTTATCTCTGATTTGTAAAGATTTTTCCCGGTCAATGAAATTACAAATTTTCCACTCCAAAGACAAAGTTTTCACTTGAAGTAATAAAAACTGAGCTGCAAATGATTTTAAGCAATTTTAATATCGAAACAGTAAAAATTTCTTAGTCCTTAAAAAGCTTCAAAATTTTATTATAATATCTTTAAAAATCTACATGTTGTTTTACATTTTTTCGAATTTCAAATTAAGTCTGAAATTTTTTCAGAACTTCTAAATTTTAACAGAAGTTTAGAAGTTCTGAAAAAAGATGGGAAAAAATTATTCGACTTTTTCCTGAAATTTGGTACAAAAAATCCTGCAACATTTAAAAGAATTTCATTAAAATCTTCCAAATTCTTTTTTGAGAATTTTAGAAATCTTTTTAAATTTTTTGAAATATTCTCATAAATTAATTTTTCAGAATAAAAAATCATTTTGAATTTTAATTCTGTTTCAAATTATTTGCATCAAAATTTCGATATGAATTGCTGGATTCTGTCGGTATACGCACAAACTTCGCTTAAATGATTCCAAATGATTAAAAGATTTTAAATTAATTTTGAACCTTTTCAAAGCTTATAAATATCTCTTCAACTTACTCGAATGTTCCTTATGCATAATAAGTGTTTACTATTTATATTTATAACAAAATTCAACAATTTTCCTTAAATATTAAAATTCTTTAAATAAAAAAAATTAAAAACGTAACGTTTAAAGTTGACTTTTTTTCGTTTCGTGTGGAATATTTGATTTAAAATTACTGATTTTGAACGAACTATCAAATATTTCTAAATATGAAGCAATTGTACTTTTTGTTAATTGAAAAATTTCAAATCTTAGATTGAAAATCTTTTTGATTGAAAGATTTTCTAATTACACATTGTAAACTGAATGATATCAGAATTCAAAAAGCTAAAAATTTAAGTAATTATTAAAAAAGCGGGTGAAATAAAATTTGAAGACTTTTTTCTAGAAATTTGTCAAATTCCCGGTCAAAAAATAAATTCACTGTCATTTCCCCGTATTTCCAGGTCTCATAAAATTCCCGGTCATTTCCCAGTTTCTCGGTCCAGCGGCCACCCTGCTATTCTTTATGGAATATTCATGCTCGGGTAATGCAAAGTTTGATGGGGTTTTTAAGAAGATTTAAAACACACCTTTTTTACAGGAAGAACTTTAATTTTAGAACCTAGGCTGTAGAATAAAACCACCCTATACACTAAAAAAATGGATACGGTCGCGGCGCCTCTATGACAGTGGAATCAGTCAACAGGATGTAAATTTCGTCTTTTTAACTCCCAAGTGCATGACACAACGGTCATTAACACTAACGGCCTTTTTTTACTGCAACGACGTTCTAGCTTTAGTTGCTCTAATAAATGAATAAATTTTAAACTCCAGTCTAAATTTGAAGAGAAAAAAATCCGAGATCATTTGAGGAACTTTTGATGACTTATAACGACTATATTTGTACTCACTCTACTCTTCACGATTCAAAAATCATCCATTAATTCAGCTCACCTGTAACAAAAACAATGAATTAGTTATCATTTTGAAAAAGAAAGAATAGAGCTTTACTTTTCTTAGTTTTGTTAGAGTTGTATTGTAAACATTGAAAAATATATATAGAGGAATCAAGTGCAATTTTCTTAACTTGAAAGCCAAAGAAATGTTAAGGTGAATGTCCCAATTTGGGCGAATGTAAGGATTTGTTTAGCGTATTTTGCTTGTAAAAATATTTTAAATCGTATGAATCGATAAAAGTTCCTAATACAAATTTCTAGCTATTGCAACCAGTAAGATTTCGCTGTGAATAAGTGAAAACTCTTATTGATTGCATTCACTTACTTGTGTTCCACAGATTTGAATTCAGAGGATAGAAACATTTTTTTTATCAAGTTTAAATTTTAAAGATGTCTTGTCAGAAAGTTTCAGTAAATTTGATTAAAAATGTGTAATTCTGTAACATTACTAAAAATTCTCTAATCTCTAGATTAAATTCGGCAAATTCTGCATAAAAGTTGTTAGACTGCCTACCAGATGGACGATTTAAAATTTTCAGTCAATTCCCTGTCACAAAGTTTAGATTTTAATTCTTTTCAGAAATATGATTCCTCTTTTCTCAAATTTGAAAGAGGAAAGGCAAAAAATTCTGGCAAACTTCTATTAACAAGAACAGAATGTTGAAATGGTCAGTTTGGACGTCTCAAATTGTTTAAGGCTTTTCGTTCGATCATCGAAGTTAAGCAGTTCTTAGCTCGGTTTTGCTCGAATGGGGGCCGCGTTCTGGAAGGATTGTATATTAATCAGCCTTTTTAAGCTTTTTCTTCACTCGTAAATAAATACATAAATACATAAATTGGCATGAGTTCTCGTTCCAAATGAACGATTACAATTTTTTTTACTCAAGACGTTTTAAATTAGAATGATAATTATTTTAATTTTAAGTCATTAAAAATTCGTAATAGCTCAATTGTTATTTATACACAAAAATTCCACAGTTTCAATGAAAAATATGTCAAATGGAACATTTAAGGGTTTCTTTTTCAAACAATTCAGTTTTAAATTGTTTGGTTTGAAGTAGCTGATTTATAATGGTCAATTTCAAATGAATAGTTTAGTGCTGCTAAAATAAAAAAGAAAACTATATTTTTCTCAATTGAGAAATTTCAAATTAACTGGGTTAAAATGGAATAATTTATACTGAAACAATATTTGAACAGGATCTTAATTTTAGTAAAAGCGTTTAATTATACAGGCACCCGAAAAAATTAAAAGTCTTGTCCGCCAGGTATGACAAAAGTTTCTATGGGTTTCTGGGGACGCTGAATTAGAATCCGTGGTTGGTTTGACTCGGTAAGTTACATTACGTTCCTAACATTAAAAAATTAAGAAAGGTGAAACTTTTTTTTCACTTTTTTGATGTTAGGTACAAAATGCGATCTGACCTAATCTAACCAATCCCTAATTCGGACTCAGCGACCCCAAAAACATATAGAAATGTTTGTTTCGTATGGTGGACCAGACTTTTGTTATTTCTCGTGTGCCTGTGTTATGAATCTATTAATTTAAAAATTATTTTATTTTTTTAAATTATTTAGAAAGCTTCAATCAGATGTTTTATATTTGCTTAACTACTAAGACTATCAAATTTATTACCACATAATTTTAACTCATTTATTAGATACCAAAAAAGAATGAAATTAAATTTTGAACCTAGGTCCTAGAAGAATGAATTCCCTAAAGAAATGAAACAGTTGATATTTAAATCAAAATAGATGAAACTGTTTCCAAAAAGAGATACATTTTAAAACCAAAAAGATTATTTTTCAATCAGGAACATAAATTTTCTAGCGAGAAGATGAATTTTTAACAAAATATATGAATTTTTAAACAAATAGTTGAATTTCCAACCAAAAATTAAGAAGTTCGATTTAAAAAAAATTAATTTTGAACAAAAATGACGAATTTCCAACAACATAGATTTTAATCAATAGAATAATTTTTTAACAAACTAGTTTAACTTTCAACCTAGTACTTGAATTTTCGACCAAATTATCAAATTTTCAATAAGAAAAGATTAGCTTTTAACGAAAGCAATTGCATTTATACCCAACGAGTTGCATTTATTATTTTAGAAATTTTCGACCTTCTTAAAATTTAGAGAGAACTCTACTGTAAGTTTTAGAAGTCGGAATTATTAGCGAGTTCTGTCCACTCTGCTGCTTCAGGATCGCAAAACCAGATTCTGAAAAAAAAATTCTCGAGAGGAAGTCTCCTCCCACCTGTTCTCAAAATCTCCGTACGTCAATGAAACTCTCACGCTACCGCGTCATTCGAAACGAGCCGAGACGAGACAAGAAACGAGACAGCCGTCTGATTCACCGGAGGTCACAAATTGGTTTCATAGTTGCTGGGAAAACGAGTATTACACTCATCTGACTGACTGCCTCACTGTCACTGTATGCGAGCTCTCAAGTCGCGATCGTAATAAAGAAGTCGAATGCACTGTTCAAGTGTAGTAGAACAAGTCTATATTCGGCCCGACATGCTCTTCAGACATTGAAAAATATATTTCAATTCTATGAGGACTTTTACTTTTATCTGCTGACTCAATTACGAATCAAATTCACTTCATTTTATGCCTTAATTTGCAATGCTCTTTTTATTAAATACGCTTCTTCTGGGGGTTCATAATTAAGACGAAGAGATCACATAAAAAAAGTTGAATTCTACTTTTTAATTATGTTGATACAGTAATTATTCATTATGGCGAGTTAACATCAGTTATCGGCAGGCTAGGAGCCATTATCAGAAGTAACTAAATATAATATGTATGGCAATATGTATGGTAATTCTGTACTTACATCCACTGAGTTGCACGGTAACGAAGCTTGGACATAACAGGAAAAGGATCAGAGTAAAGTTGAGTTTTCAACCCAATAGATGAATTTTGAAACCAAGAGGTTGAATTTTTAAAAATCATTATTTTAAAATAATAAATCCTTTTTTATTCCATTTGAAACATCTATATGACAGGTTTTTTAAATTCTGAATACGATTGGTAACGGGGGAGGGGGGTCCCAGTTGAGGTAACGTTACATGTATTAACCTTTTTGAATTTAGAAACATTTTTTTCTAAAATTACATATTTTAACGTTTTTAGTTCGTTTCCAGGTGATGAATGTTTTTGTTAGAAAATTTATCTTTTTGTTTATAAGTTTATGTTTTTAACTGAAAATTCAACTTTTTGGTTCAGAATTCTTGAACATTATTAAAAACTTGGTTTTTTTTAGTAAATTAATCTATTTGTAAAAATATTCTTTTTTAGTTGAAAATTTAACTTTTTGGTTCAGAATTCTATATCTTTGTTAAAAATTCGTCTTTTTCAGTTTAATATTCAACTTTTTGGTTGAGAATTCTTGAATTTTGTTAAAAATTCGTTTTTTTTCGGTAAAAAATCATTATTTTGTTCAAAAATGTATGTTTTTTTTTGTTAAAAATTTAACAACTAGGTTTTAAAGTTGAACTACATTCTTAAAAATTTCTTAAAACTTTTCTTTCTTAAAAATTCAACTTAATTTTTTTTTTAGCTGAAGGATCAAATTTTTGGTAGAGAACTCCTGAATTTGATTGAAAATTCTTTTGTGGTAGTAAATTAATCACTTTGCTTAAAAAATTTTTTTTGAAAGTTCAACTTTTTGGTTGATACTTTCTTTTAATTTTTCTTATAATTGCATTTTTTGGTTGATGATTCAAAATCTCAGTTAAACATTCATCTTTTTGGTTTCAAATTAAACTGTGTTGTTGAAAATTCCTTTTTTTTGTTAAAAAATTACTTTGGTAATTAGATATTACCTATTCTATTTTCGGTCAAAAATGGTTCTTTTTAAGTAAAAATTCTATTTTTTGTTAAAATTGAACTATTTTGTTAAAAATTCCTTTCTTTGTTGAAATTAAATCTAGTTTAGTAGAAAATTCAACTTTGGAATAAGAGTTTTTGTATTTTATTGGAAATTCGTCTGCTTGGTATAAAATTAACTTTTTTTATACAAATTTAATATTTTTTATTTGAAATTTCAACTGCTTTGTACAGACAATTCGTCCTTTTGTCTTGAAAGTTCAATAATTTGGTTTAAAAGATCAACTACTTGGTATAAAATTAGTTTTTTTTTATAATTAATTGTTTTTAAATTAAAAGTTTAACTATTTCATGTTTGGTTCAAAATTTACGTAAACAATATAAGCATATTGGCATCTTGACTCGCAATAAATACACAAAAAAGTTAATCGTAAAATAGGGTTTTACATAAAGGCTATGTTTAAATTTCGGAGGGGAGGGGTAATAACCAAATCAACGTTTGTCAACGGGGAAAGAGAAGGGGGGGGGGGTCAACATTTTCCCAAAATTGGTAACGTAGTTTATTGATGATCCCTTATGTTAGATGCTCTAAGCAAATTACTTTACACACATTTTCCTTAAATTTATTACGAGTATATACCAACGAATTGAAGTATATGATTCAAATTCAATAAAAAAAATATGAATGCCATATTCCAAGTCCAAGTAATCACATCGTACAGTGATTTTCAAACGTATGATCATTTAAACAAATTTATAACAGAACAGTGGTAAGAT
>NC_046662.1:64270621-64285498 GCF_010883055.1 Belonocnema kinseyi | reverse complement strand
TATTTTATTCTCTAATTATTTTTCTTGTAAGTGACGTTGCAAAATTGGATGGTGACATGTGGCGTGATTTTTTTAATAATTATACAGGTGAAAAGATGGAAATGGAAAGTGGATCTTCTATCGATAAAAAACGAGTACTTGAGCGTAATAAGTATCGCTTTGAAGAACAATAAATATGAAGAAGTTGGGGTTTGGTGGTGGCCATAAACGATATTTGCGATGTTATCGAGTCAGCCAATTTACCACCATTAAAGGTCTGTACTGTGCGTAAGACAGCGTGGGCGTGAGCAGAAGGATCTGTAAGATGTGTGAGGTGCAGTGTGGCCGAATAACGTTACGCATCGATCATTCGCGATGCCAATTAACCGAGATGGTAGGTCGTTACGCTGCCGCGAGGGCATTCTTCGCTCAGCTTTATCCGCTCGCTCGATCGGTTGCATCTTATTCCACTTTAAAACATAGAAAATACTGCAAGGATCAAAATGAAATCTACTTTCTTATTATACTTTTTATATGTACCACAATCATAACACAAAAAAGGTTACAAATCCAAATTATATTTCCAAACACCTCTTTTATTGCTCATTAGAGATAAAAAGGAGCCACGCAGTTGTAAATCTGATATCCATTTATGAGCTTTTTTGTGTTTTGATTTGTGTACATACACAGGTTCATAAGAACGTAGATTTTATTTCGATCTTAACGTTTAAGAATGGAAGTGCGGTCACACAGACCGCACGTCCACGGTAGCACACCCATTGTTATGTTTCTGTTTCAATATGTTGCAATGAATTTGAAACGCAAGATGTCACAGAGAAATGAATTTGAGCTAGATGCAGGTACAGACCGCGCTATGCAATTTCAAAGCAATTTCAAAGCGAAAAGATTACATTTTTAACAAAAAAGTTGAAATTTTAACTAAAATTCTGAATCTTCCAGAACAAAAAATTAAATTTAAACAAAGAACTGTAACTTTCAAACAAATAGTGTAATTTTCAATTAAAAAAGATTAATTTTGAATAGTATAGTTCTGAAGATCATCAATTTTCAACCGAAAATGGAAAATTTAAACTTTTACATAGTTCAAAAAATTTATTTTCAACCCAAACAACGAATATTTTTAACTACAATGATGAATCTCTAACTAATAAAATACATTTCTTTAAACTAATGCATCTTTATACATAGTAGTTGTATTTTGAATTAAAAACATTAATTCTATGCCTAGAAAGACAATTTGTGAACCAAATACATGGATTTCAAATCAAATACTTGAACGTTCCACTAAAAACGATCAATTTTCAACTAAGAATGGCAGCATTAAATTTACAGTAATAATTATTTATCAAGCAGAAAAAAAGAAGATATTTAACCACATAGTTAAACCTTTAATCATTAAAATGAATGTTTAAAAGAGTATTTCAATGTAGTAATAAAGCAGAAAAAAGAAAAATTTGTTGTCTATTTAAATTCTACATTTCACGTTACAGCTCTTGACATAAAAAATAAAATTTGATGTTATAGTTTTTTTTTGCTATCAGTGGTTAAGTATTAAAATTAGGGAAATTTGATTAATTAGATACACATGCCGGAAGGCTTTCTTTCAGTATAATTTTCTTAGAGGAAGGCTCAAATTGTAGCATTTTTCAGTTTTTCAGTTTTTTATATCAGTGGTTAAAAATTAAGAAAAAATAAGGAAAATGTGACTGACTTTTTGGTTGATATTTCAAACGTGTGAGAGAAAAAGAAACGTTCCTTAAAATTTATGTAAAAAAGTTATATTATTGTATATTTTTAAAAATCATAACAGATAATGAAAGTTAACTAATTTTCAAATGATTTTTTAATAAGGCTATAAAAGTAGTAGAAAATAATAACGGTTATAGTTTTTATTAAAAGTCGATTTTAATACATTCTTTTTTAATAAAATGACTTTTTCACACGTTAAATAAAATTGCAAGGACTAATTAATAGGTTTGATTTCAATCAATTTAATTTTAAATTTTAAAATTTGAGTTCTCGATCTATTCTATACAGCAGATTATTAATGTGATATTATGTACATTTGCATTTTCAAATCAGGTTTCAAAATTTTAAAAAAATTTAATAAATTTATGTGATAAACACGTTTGAAAACAATAAGTATTATTATAGTTAAGGATCAAAATTTGTTCAACTTAGGCCGTAACCGTACTAAATCTGAAGGAGTCGTTTTTCTGCAATCCAATGGTATTTACTTATTTCAATTGTTAAGAAAATCTGTATCAATATAAAGAAACAAAAGACTGTTACATTCTTACGATACTTTCAATGATAAAGTACTTAGTTTTTCTTTTTTTTAGTACTTCTAAAAAAACTGATTGCAAATTCGAATTTTTAGATGTTACCAAAATTTTGTTCATTCAAGACAAATTTAGTTGAAATAACAAACACGCTGTTGAGACAAAATCTGTTTACGCAAATACCAAAAAATGTCCTTGTTGATATAAAAAAACTATTCTGAGATTCCTCAGATTTCTTACGTATTTTAAAGTTCAGGCGGTCAAAATTAATGTGTTTTCTTCGAGATGAAGGTTTCTGTTTCAAATTTATAATTCTATCGAGATAGAGAGATAGTTCTATTGACAAGGAACATATATAACATACCTAACTAAGATTCGTATATGCGAAGTATGTATAACTCAATTCACCGTTGATTATCCAAGTAGACTAAGATGCCTCCGGCTAAACAGGAAGTGTGATTATAGAATGCAGATACTCGTACAACTGTCTGGCAATAATTAAGTGTTGCATTTCGATTCAATTGGATACTTAGGAGCATCTTTGTTAATGAAACTAGTATTTTTCTGTCACTGTCCTTGATGAAGTAATAAACAATGACGTGTAAAATTGAAGTCCAACACATATTTTATTACAATCGTTAATTGATCAATTATTCATTTTCTTATAAATAGAGAAACTTTACCATTTAAAAGCGTAGCAAAAGTTTTAATATCTTAATCGTAAATTGTAAAATACATACCATTATTGCAAAAGTATGAAAATTATTGGACAAGATTTCTTGAAAGTGAAAGGTAACGATTCGCTTCAGGTAGTCGCATTTTATGGTTACTTTTATATACAGCAACAATACAAACTTCATGGTGAAGAAGGTGACCTTAAAATTGCAGTACTTTGTTTCTTGGTAGACAATTACACAATTTTCCTGAAAGGCACCGTTTAAACGAAAGAGATTTAGCTTTCCGAAAAATACGTCCATTAAATGGTAACAAAATGTCTTCAGGGGCCGTTCAAAAACAGAAATCCTTGAAGCCCCGAGGGTGCCGTTGCTAAAGCTACCCCCTAGCCCATCCAATTAGGTCACGAATATTCCACAAAATGGTTTAATTTTTAACCAAATAGTCGAAATTTTTCTTTCAAGAGAGAAACAAATTTCAAACAAATTGTTATATTTTTACACCAAAATAGTAGAATCTCTATCTGAAAGTGACGAATTTTCAACAAAAAAGTTGAATTTTAATTTTAAATCAAAAATGTATTTGTTAAATTTAAATGAAAGCAAATTATTTTTTTTTAAAACTAATCGTCAACACAATACTTAAATTTGTAATTAAAGAGAGGGATTTTCATCTAAAAAGACGCATCTTTGATCAGAAAATTGTAACTTAAACAAATCAGCTAAGCTATCAACTAAATAGTTAAATTTGCAATCAAGAATATTTATTAAAAAAAAACAATTTTACAACAAAATATATAAATTTGAAATCATATAGTTGAATTTTAACCGAACGTAGAATAACTAAATTTAAAGTTGAAAAGGTTAATTATGAAAAAGACGAATTTTCCATAAAGCAGTTAAATTTGTTACCAATACAATCAATCTTTAGCAAAGTATTTAAACTTTCAACGAAATCCTTGAATTTTATCTGAAAGGGGTAAAGTCTCAAAGAAAAATGTAATAGTTAAATTTTCAAGTAAGAACAATCCGTTTTCAGCCCAAAAAGGATTCGTCAAATTTTTACTTAAGAAAATTAATTGTCCGCTAAAAAAACTAATTTCCAACAAAATAGTTATATTTTCAACCAAATAAGAGAATTTTTTACCAAAAGAGGTGAATTCTATACTAAAAATACAATAGTACCCTTAATTAAAAGAATTAACTATCAGCAACAAATAGTTGGATTTTCTTATTGGGTTCTATTAATACAGTACGCATTTAGGCCAAAATAAAAGAGGAAAAGGGAAAGTTTCTCGAAAACAGGGAAAAAATAGGAATTCATTAAAAAAGGGGAAAATAAAGGAGTAGGGGAGAGAGTGTGAAGACTGTATTTAGATGCTTCACTAGAAAAAGAAAATGACTCAATTTCCATTTTTTTTAAGTATTTCAAAAAACTGTAATATACTTTCGATTAGTGACGTCAAATTCTACATTCATTCATACCCCTTAACAAAAACTGATCACCCCCATCCCCTAACAGTGTGACCCAGTTTTTTGAGCGGATGCTTTTTTACGCAACATTATTTTGGATTAAGACAAAAAAATGTATTGTATTTATAATACATTAAGATAAAAAGATGTGTAGAAAGTGATTTGGCATTCGCTTTAAAATTCAGTATATTAACAAAGGATTGAAAGCTCAGGAACTAAGGAAAAACTTTGGATTTCTAATTTTCTCTCTTCACTCTCTCTGTGGGACGATAGCAAAAATTAAATTAACAATGCAACCGTCTAACCGTATGCTTTGATTAATGACAACACCGCCTCAGTGTCACGATGATTTCACGCCATGTGAAAGTTATAAATGCTCTGGCTTACTATGAGCCCAGATCATATCGGTAATAACACTAATAACCAAGAATCACATGAATTATAAGGCATTAGAACTCAACCGTATCATTTGCAATCACTCGCTTCTAATCTTCTCATTTAACAAGAAAGGATAAACGATGATCTTAAGTAGATAAGCAGATACATGTTGATGATTGAAAATCCTTTGGCTGAAGATTAATAATGATAATTTAATGTTCATTTACGTTAAATATATTGTTAGCCATTTTTATCAAAAATTCTTGACAGGCCTTACAATCCGTATAGCTATAATAGAATAAAAATGGGACTTTTCCATGCTCATGAGGTAATTTTCTCATACTTGAAGGGAACCATTTTCTTTTAATTGGGTTTGATAAAAAGTTATGAAGGACAGTAGATTTTTCATTAATGTTCTACATAGTTTTGAAAAATTTTTCAAGTGGCTCAAGATTTCCTGCTGATAAAATTCTGTAGGCAAAAATTGAGAAAAGTTGAAAGAATGAAAACTAGATTAATATTAAAATTTGAAAAATATCATGTGTAATAATAAAATTTTTAATATTGGGTTGTATGAGTTCAGTTCGCATTTAAGAAAAAAAAAACAAGAAAAAGGGGAAGTTTCTTGAGAATAGATTACTACATATAGATGTCATACATAGATTAATTAAAGTTTCTTTTTTTAGATAAAATCTAGAATGAGATAGATAGAAGTGACTAAAGGAACCGTTTTTTTTTTAAAGTGACTATAGTGTCTTTTTCTTTAAAAAGTGACTAAAGAGTGACATTAAAGAAAAGCGACTGTGTGGCAACTCTTTGAATGTTAAAATGTAAAGTCTGTTTACTCATATATTCAAGAGATACAGGTGCCAAATTTGCACCAAAAAATAGAGCAAAATCCCATTGAATTAATGAGATTTTCCTTGTTTTTCCACAAGAGAAAATGTTACAAGAGGCTATGAAAGATCAAACGTGTCAAATCTCCCGGGAAGGATGCCATTTATTATCCTGGGTATACACCTATTTGAGACACCCATACGTAAGTAGATAACCGAAGCATTTTTCTGCGTGCATCGTACACATAAGCAAACACTTGAGCACAAAATGTTTGTGTGTGTAACGTATTAGACTCCCGCCGTTCGCAATTTACTCTCTCATCCTCCGATTCTCCATTCTCAAGAAATATTCGATTCCCCAAGAATTTTTCACAGCCTAATGCATGTAATTTTCATTTCATCTTGATTAAGTCAAAAGGACGATTTATATTTTGTATGTAGAGGTAGGTCTAATTTTGACTAAAAGACTTCATTATTTACTGTCCAAATTACATTCCTGATAAGATACAAAAGTATCTAAGTGCCACTTTTTTCTTAAACAAACTTTATTGGCTTAAAAATTCTTTAAAATTCCAACGCACCTTGTTAAGAAAAATTTTATTTTTAAATTTTTTAAAGAACTTGTTTAAATATTCGAGATAAAAAAAAACTAACCGCACTATACGATTAACATTTAATAAAAACCATGTATTGAACAATTTTTTGCCCACCCAATTCGTTAAACATGTACTATATAAATTCTGTACCATGTAATTGTTTATTTATACTATGCCACCATTTGAGGAAAAAATGATGATGCGTATCTCGCATTTTTAGATAAAGTTTTTTAACAAAAATGGTTTTAGAAATAAAAAAGTATAAAGATTTCTTGAGAAATCATTTATTAATCTATGGGCTATTAGTTTTAAAACTATTTCATGCAAAATAATGTTTTGAAAGTTTTAAACTGTAGTTTTTTAATCTTTAGCCTTATATTTGTCTTGAAACATGTTTTGGTGGTTTAATTTTCTCTTCTGGTATATTTTGACGAATTTAATTTTCTCTTTCGACAAATTTTTCCCTTCGGAGAGAGGAGAGTACCTAACCTCAATTCTTCCACAACAATCGTAGGATTATATGCAGGCGGGCAAACAGCAAATTTCATATTCCTCTTCGGATCAAATCCGAAAACCTTTTCCAGGAGGATAAGGTACCGAATTACCGAATCAAATGAAACAACTTACTCGCATTAGCAAAATGAGGTTAGGTACTTAATAGGAACGATTTTTTATTTTATTATTCAGGCATACTTTGCCGAATATGGATTTTTAAACTTAAGACCATGTGAGCGTAACCTCAAAAATTATTTATCCATTTTTTCAAACTCAACTTACGTTTACACGAAAGGGGATATCGAGTTAAAAATTTAGGAAAATAAATAAAAAGCTCTAAAAAATGTTTCCTTGTCCTGAATTTTTACAACTAAAAAAACAGTTTTTTCTTGTAACCAATTTTTTGTGCTTTTTTCATGAATATAAAAATGTAGGACTAGACAAGCGTTTTCTCAGTGCTTCTCATTTAATTCCCCAAATTTTCATTTAGGTGCTCAGTGAAACCTACAGTTTCCCCTTAATAATTTAAATCTTGAATTTTTTAGAATTCATTATCAATTCTTTGGAATTCTGAAGACTCCTCGCCCTTTCCAAGTTTCCGTTAATGGGGAGGGAAACATTACCTTCTTCTATGTATTACAAAAATCACCTTTTATAGTGTTCGGGTATATTTTTTCAGGGATAAATTTTTAAACCTGTTGAACTGAACCTAGACCTCTTTGGAATTCAACATGAATTCTTTGGATTTCCTTATAAACCTGCCGAAACCAATTATTTAAAGTTAAGGAAAGTTTAGAAAATCAATATTCAGAGTATTTTATATTATTGCTAAAAATAGATTTATCGTAACGTTCCAAAAAGACCAACAAATTTCTTATATACTTTAAACCATTTCATTCTATCAAAATAAATTTGTATTGGAAAATCAAGTCACTTTCAAAGACCCAGAAGAAAATTCTCCCAAGAATTCATCAATCTGCGAAAAAATTAGACACGTTCGAGTGGAACGTTCTCGAAGAAATTCGGAGCAAATCCACGTTACTCTGCCAATCCGGATGCGAATCGGACATTGTGGGTCGGAAAGTTTCGGCCGAAATTCGCCTCTGGTACGATGAAAGGAGGATTTCTCGGCTCGTTTCAGTCGCAGACAGTTTCCTCCTGGGAGGAAAAGAGGTGAAGTGATGGAGAGTCGAGTTTGAGGGCAAAACGAGAGACGAGGGGTTGGGATTGGGGGGAGGTAAGAAATGGCCGCGGGGGTGAAATCAAAGTGCGTGAAGGGTAGTCAGAAGAAAATTAGTGAGGGGGATACTTGGTAGTGGTTAGGGGTGGTTGGGTTTAGCGAAAGGGCTCCAAGTAGCTTCAAGATAACGCTCGGGCGAGAGTGCGGATTTGTCCCCAGGGTATACTTAAAGCGAGTCGAGAAAATCCAGAAAATTTTACCTTAACCTAGAGTTCCGCGAGAAAAAAGAGAACTGGAGATTCCAATTGACTCCGGGTTCTGGGAGCGTGATACGTGACCGGGGATCCACTGTGGGTATCCCAAAGGTCGATTGGTATCTTCTTCCATTCACACGTCGCCATCGAAGTCGAACTGAACGTGGGTGGATACGAATGTTATTTGCTGTTGGTAGAAGAACTCACCGTTAGATCCCACCGCATTCATTTGTTAAACCCTCGCAATCGATCATCCCGCCTTAATCCGGATATAATTTCATCATCAGAGTATAGGCGCGTGTTAACTCATCCCTTCGACTCCCTCGATCTTTCAAGTCTCATTAACTTGCTTTTTGTCTTCGTTAACTTGTAATAAATCACGACGTTTATCCTAATGAGAGTGATAATTTTGTGTGGTCTCTGATATCTACAGGTAAAGATGTCACAATTTCTGTCGACAAACGCTTGAATAATGAATTTGTTTATTAATTTTGTTTATAATATTAACCAAAATAATCTTAAGAAAAGCTTTTTTATTATAATATTGTTTTCATTCAAACTTCTTGCAATATAACTTTAAAAATGCAAAATTATTGAAAATTAAAAAAATATATATACTTTCAACATGTAATTCGTTTATAGATTTTGTTTTTGTATCATTGTGAAATACATTTATATGATATAAATCTATGAAACCTAGGAAATTACAACAATTTTCTTTGTCATATTTGCTTATTTTTAAAAAATTGAAAAACTAAATAAAAAATAAATCAGGCTCTCGAAAATTTGCATTGATATTTTATCAGCTTTTTTTGAAAGAAAATCTTTTTCGTTCTAATCTAAAACCTGTGGGATGCACGTTATTTTGAACCAAAAAAGTATTTTTTCCCACTGTGCACCGGCTATTAAAACCTTTCTCTCTTCTTTTGAAACTGAAAATACACCCACTTCCGGTTGCAGCTGGAACATTAGTATAATGCCGATAGATTCAGTATGAATCATAGTAGCATCCTCCGCACAAATCTGAAAATGGTCATTTTACATCTTAAATTAGAAAAACATTTACGTTTTTAAAGGTTTAGAAAGAAAATTTTCCAAGCTTTCTGAGAATGCTGAAAGGTTTAAAAAAAAAATAACAAACTTTTCGTAAGAATTCTGTGAAAATTAAAGGAATAATATAGATTATTTTAGGCGATGTTTGAAGATTATTTTCTTGGTACTAATGTTTATTTTTTTGACGATTCATGTATTTTGTTAAAAATGCGCTTTTTTATATAAAATTTAGTAACTCCATTGAAATTGATTTTGTTGTTTGTTGAAAATTCATATTTTCGAATTGGAAATTTAACTTTTTTATGAGAAATTCAATTATTTAGTTCAAAATTGGTATTTTTTTGGATGAATTGAACTTTTTTTAATAACAATCTTTTTTAGTGATTTTCTCATTTTTAATATTTTAGGTTCTGATTTATTAAGGAAGTTTTAGAAACTATTTTGTTGCAATTTTTTTAACTATTCGCTTTGCAAGAAGAGAAAATTAAAACTTATAAGACCTATCTTATCTGTTTTTTTAAGCTTGCTTAATTTTTTGATTTTCAATACATTTTTATTTGTAATCAAATGTTTTAATCTATTTAAATTTATCTTTAATGCCATAGCATTAAAGTTAAATATGATTAAAAAGATTTTCAATCTGAAACATTAAAAATAAATATATATATTGAAAATAAGAATCGTCAAACAATTTTCGTTAACTTTGACAGTAATAAGTCTCTTCTTTCCTATTTTATCACGTTTTTATTCCTAAGCACGAAATTAAAGGTAGCTGCTGGGGAAAGTTACTTATTCAAAATTCTTTCCTCGAAGTCTACAAAAAAACACAAGCCTATTGAATGGAAATACTTTACAGTTTCTGATTGCAAACATGATCATGGATCCTCGAGAGGTTTCAAAAGTTCGTTGACCCATTTACAGTTTAAATTTACTGAGTAAACATACGCCAATGTGAGATTCGCTGCTCTTAAGGGAAATATCGAAGCTACTGTTTTGTGCCATGAAAAATATATTTTTAGTATCACAAACCGATTCTTAATTTTTTAAATTATTCCATGAAGTAGTTAGAAATTTCTGCGCTCGAAGCGCGCATTTACGTCCCTGGTCTTAATTTTCTCATATAAAGAATACAAAAATTAAAATCCGTTATTAAACCAAATTTAAATATTAAGAGGATTTCAAATTTTTGAAACTATATTTCCAAATTAAAAGCATTTGGAAATTTAAAAAAATTGAATGATTTTAAATCGAAAACGTTTGAAATCAAATAATTTTAGATTACGTGAAATTTTGAAAAAAGGCAATATTTCGAATTGAATGAACAGGAGTTGAACTTGTGTCATTTCTAAATAGATGCACTTAAAAATTAAAATTGAATAATTTGAAATTGCCTAACGCTAAATCAGGAGCTCTGAAAATTTTAAATTTTAAACTAAAATTTTTTTAAATCAGATAATTTCATCAGAAAATAATTTAAATTATATCATTGCTAATTCGAAGCTTTCAAAATTAAACAATTAGGTTTTTAATTGAGGAATCTCGAAAATGAATGATTTTAGATTAACAGTTTAAACTTTTAAAAGAAAGAACATTATTTTCCATGCCCCCGTGTGGAAAAATTTCGGGGCGCTGGCTAAGCGCTGGCCAGACCGTCTTGTGTCTGGTCAGACGCTAGACAGACGGTCTAATAGCGCCGCTGGCCAGAAGTGTAACGCATAAACCATGAGATGGACTAGATTAGACGGCGCTGACCAACCGCTGATCAGCTCGTCCAGAATAGACGAGCTGATCAGACGCTGGCCAGACGTGTAACGCTTTTACCACGCGATGGTCTAGATTGGACCGTACAGTAAGAGGAGGGAATAAAGTATCAGAACTTCACAGATAGTACACTACCTTTTAAATCAGAATTTCAATATGCTCTAAAAAAAATTTCAAGTTAAAATATTCAGTAGTTTATTTTTTATGACAGTTTTCGTCACTGGGGTAAAAACCTATCCCGGTGTGGCAAGTATGTTATTCTATAGATGCGTGGCAAGCAAGGATTAAATTGAAATATTTCAGTTCAAGATTTATTATTTATTCGTTTTTTTGTTGAAAATAAATTTAGTTTGCTTTAAGTTCAACTATTATATAATAATGATCACAAAATAGCAGGCAATTCACGATATTAGCCCTAAGTACGGCCGTCCTACGGACGCCGAGTGATACGCGACAATTAACATAACCTACAAAATCATTGATCGATATCGAGTTTTTACCAGTTTTTAAATACTATTACATGGATTCTTTCCTTATTGTGTTGGGTGATTTCAAAGCAGGATATTTTGACTGCTGAGTTGATAACAAAATAGCAAACAATTCACGACATTGGTCATAAGTATGGCCACCCTACGGACGCAGAGGGATAGGTGACAATTAACACAACATAACATAACATTTTTCTCAAATCATTATCGTCAAAAAAAATTATCAAAAAAACAGTGTGTATACAAACCTAGACATGTGTCAATCTGACTTCAACACAAAACTTTCCTGCAAACTTTAATATTCTTTTAGGTTTTCCCAATCATTTCTGTCTGCTGAGGATTACACCATACACTGTCACGATAGCACTTCCTATTTTCAACCGAGACCGTCTGAGAGGGGTCGAGCCAAACCGCTTCGATGAATCTTTGAAATTTTTGCAATCGAGTCCGTCTAAGAGGGCCAAGGCCAGCACCCTCTCAGACCGTCTTAAATAGACGGTCTAGATTCGGTCTAGCCAGCCGATCTCTCTACATAAGACTGCCATGAAATTTTTCCACACGGCCTCAAAAATTAAACTGTTTTAGAATTGCACATTCAGAACTATAATGGTAAATTTTAATTGTAGAAATTAAATGATTCTAAAAACGTTGAAAATCACATCATTTCTCATTGAAAACTTTCAAAATTATTTAATCCAAACTTGAAGTATTAAAAATGAAACAAATCAAATGATTGTTGAAAAATAAAATAATTTCTAAATTATGGACATGAAACTAATTCGGTAAAGATGATTAATTTTTAAATTAAGCGTAATGATTTTTTTAATTCAATCATTAAGATCTAAAGTATAAAATGGTGAAGTAATCAAACAAAACATGATGAATCCATTCTTTTGCAATGCGTTGTGTTTCAAGATTCTAGGAATATTAAAATTGACCTTTAGTTCAAAAACAAATTATACCTTATTAACATTGCACTTTAAAAATGTTGTAACCTTTAAAATACATAAATCAAAATCCGTATATTTTATACTAAAGTATTCAGTATGTTATAAAAAGTGCATGAATCTAAGCTAATAGATTCAATAATTCGATAGTATCCAATTATCAGCTAGAAGCTAGATGTTTTACACTGTATGATCCGATTTGAATTTTTCTATATCTCTGGAGTTTTTGAAATACAGTATTTGTCTAATTACTGAAGACAATTTTATAAGACGTCAAACAGACAAAAAACGCCCAAAAATCAGGCGGAAACTCTTATCTATGTGTATGATTTTATAGAAAATTATTTACGAAGTTATTATGAATATTAAATGTCCACGACAAAACCTTAGTTTTATCTAAATAAATTTGATTTCAACCCACATCGCAGTCAATATGCAGTTTAATAATAAGATATAAAAAAATGATGAAAACACGAATCACATTATTCACCCACCCTATTTGGAAATTTGATTTTACATTCTTCTTATTTCTCTTGATATGCAAATAAGTCAGCAATACCACATCCACCTACCACAAAATAGTGTAACACGATCGAACTCGAATACTGCAAATAAAAGAGAAGAAAGGTTACAACCAGGAAACTCGTTTGCAGTCGCCATTGACGTATCTTCGGGGCACGAAGCACTGATCGAAGTTGAACTTTAGATCAGTTTGATGCAACAGCTAACAACCACGTTGGAACCAAATTTTCCAACAGATTCAGGATACGAAATCACTTAGTCAACTCACGACCACTAAATTGGACCCTAGCACCAATGGGAATGGTTGGAAGCTACTTTAGTGGTCTAACGTTTCTCCCTTTACGAGTTTCGAGCACGTATTTCACTCCTGATTTACACCAATTTAAGAATCGCTCCAATTTGGGCCCTTTCACCAGGCCCTGGTCGATTCAGGTAAGTCACACCAAGAAACCGGTAAACGTGCGATAAAATAAGAAGGAAAGATAAAAACAAGAAGGAACGATAAAAACAAGAATAAGACTAAAAAAAAGTGGCGCGTCAGCATAACTCGTGATGAAAAAGCCGAGAGCCGGTAGAAGAACATACATAGTGACGTCGGGTCTTAATCCGACGGGTAACGTATGATGAGAAGAAATATTCGAGGAATTTGGTTTTAGCACTTCAGGGAGAGGCCTTCATCTTTCAGATCAGCAGTATTGAAAGTTGAAATTATTCTGATTGATAGTTTTTTTTTACAAGAAGATATATCATAAACAAACTAAATTGGGAATTCTTATGAAGAAAAGGCTTAGGATATGTTTCAAAACCGGTAGATCGAAAATAAATTGTGCTTTTAGGTTTTTTTGAACTTATTATTTGAGAAAATCAATAAAGAAAATTTCATAGATACTGGGATTTGAACCACCAACAGGTTTTTCCCGGTCATAGTTTTCCTTTAAAGTACAGGGTGTGATATAAATCATTACTTTAGTACCAACTTTTCTTAAAAATGTTTACAAGTTCAATTAGGGAAAAAGTACTAAATAAAGTTCCATTTAATTTTATTGAAGATTTTTACAAGTGCTGATTGCATTAATATCTAAAAAAAGTACCTACTGCTGAAATTAGACTGACGTTCCAAAAAAGTTCAAAATATGTCCCGTTTCACTGTTTCAGGACAAAAAATACCAAAAAAGTCCTACTTACTTTTTTTCCAACTTTTGAATCATTTCAATTCCTTAATAATGTTTGGGATAAAAGTACCTGAAAATTCCAACTTAATTTTTTTAGGGTGACTTTTGAGGGCAAAAGTATAGGAAAAGTCTCATTTAATTTTTTTTAAATGAATCTAACAAGACCTGCATGATTTTCGAGACATAAACATCATCACGACGAATTGAACAAATTTTGAAAACAATAAAATCGAACTTATCTAGTACTTTTGTCCCAGAAATTATTTCGGATTTGAAAAAATTTCAAATTAATTGGGTGGCACTTTTCCGGAAGTTGAATCATTTTCTTCAAAATTCGACAATTCTGTCAACATTCATCCTTTTCGTTTAAAAATTCTTTTTATTTGGTGGAAAATCAATTCTTTTGATTGGGGGTACAAATGTCTGGTTGAAAATTGATCAGTTTTAGTTGGTTGACATTTTCTTTTGAAGTGAAAATCTATCTATATTGTTGAAAATTCAACTGTTTTATCGAAAATACCTGTTTTTGGCTTTGATTCGGATTTGAATATTTCTTGAAAATTGGTCTTTTTGACTTTTTTATTTTTTTTCTGGATTTACATTTTATATTTCTTCAATTTTTCACATTTGGAATTGAAATTTTCTTGACTTTCAATATATATATATCCGGACCCGTTATCACACACTTAACAAGTTAAAGCTGCTGACCATCAGGCAGCATATTGTTGAGAGAATACGGATACTATCTGACGCTAAGAGAAGTCTA
>NC_046662.1:64240088-64270521 GCF_010883055.1 Belonocnema kinseyi | reverse complement strand
AAAAATGCATGGACATAAAAGAAGCTAGAGAAGTATGCCAGGACAGGAAAGTATGGCGGCAAATAGTGAATAAAAAGAGTGTCAGTAGAGTGAATGACGCCTAAAACAAAAGACCTTGGCTACTAATGGACCCAAGTGGGGAACCTTACATAACGACTTCGTGAGGTTCTTCGCTTGGGGTGATTGCTAGAGAAATTGATCAGCAACCTGGGTCGGAGCAGTGTGGCGGAACGAACGTGTTATTTACTTAAATAGCACGAGAATTCTGGATCAATCTGAAAAATCTCTATCCTTTCCACACACTACTCCTTTCCCCTACCGAGTGAGTCACGCCTACCCCGAAAGGGAAATGGCTTAATGGTGTAATTAAAAAAAAACTATTAGTCCTAGTGGGATGGGACATATTTTGAAATTGGTTGGCACTTCAGTCCCATTTCAGTTCTACTTTATTGGGACATAAGTTCCATCAGGACTTGCGAAAATCTCGAAAGAAATCAAATAAAATGAAACTTCTCTGGTATTATTGTCCTAACAATTATTTAGAACTTGTAAAAATGTAATATATTATAATAAAATAATTGATTGAGACTTTCTAGAAACTATTATCCTAAATATGTCTTTCTAAAAGAAAAAAGTGTGATAAGATGCTTTCGAATTTTTTCAACTTTTTGGTATCAACTTTGCAATATTTTTTCTATATAAGATTTTATTTAATTTGGAAAAAGACATTGAAATTTGCACTCTCTTTTAATATCTTTGTATATAACTAGGCAGTGCTTTAGACCATAAGAGTATTCTGTCATTGATCTTGAAAAAAACTTTTACAACTAAAAATGTTTTCATTTGAAGAAATAAAACCTGAACTACAAATAAAAGGACTCCAAGTGGAGTTTTGTTTAATTTTCAACTTTTAAGATCAAAGCTAAACAAATTTTTCAGTAAGAAATTTGCATTTCAATACTCAATAACTTACACGTAAATAAAGTAGCTTATAGCATTTTTTATTTGACCAATTTTCAATCAAATTTCATTAAACTATAAAGTTCAAAACTTCTAACCTTTATATTTAGAGATTTAAAATATAAATCTACGCTAAAATTTTCTGTCAATTGAAGATTGAATCAATTAATGTGTACATTTTAAAAATCATATCTTTTTATGCCATTTCAGGTTAGAAACATTAAAAATTAAAAGATTTTTAAAAAATTTTAAATTAGAAGTGACACTTTTTAAATTTTTAATCGTTTCAAACAATTAATTGTTCAATTGTTATATATAAATCAAAATTCATCACATTTACTTACAATTTAAACATTCCTAAAATGAAGAAATTACAATAAATTGTAAGGTACAAAGTTTTAATTTAGAACTCTGAAACTTTCAGGATTTATGGAATTCTATTTCAAGCAATTTAGTTTCAAATTGTTTAGTTTTGAATATATTTAATTTAAAACTATTCATTTGAAAGAAACATTCAAATATTGCTAATTATAAAATGATGGTTATTTTTTATAATTAAAATTTTTCAAATTAAATAGGATGTTATTATTTGAAATTAATTTACGCATTCTAAACTGAATTCTTCAATTATTGAGAAAGTTAAAAGATGAATTCAAAATTTTTTAAACTTAAACTTATTTGGAACTGAATAACATATCACTATTTATGAAAGTTATGATATTTCAAGTGTTTAGCTAGATATTTAAAAAAAATTTTATTTTCCAGTCAAAAAATATATATTCACTGACAATTCCCGATTTTGCAGTCCAGCGGGCACTCTGCGTATTCCTCAATTTTCATTGTCAGAACTGTTGGGCTTTTTAAGGAATTTCCGAATTTTTAGTTGAGCAAATTGAAGTTCGGAATAAATCATATTTACTACACATTTTATTTATCCAGAATATTTCAATTATTTTCATTCACTATAATGATTATTATTTGCTATAATTTTCATTTTCCTGATATAGCGCATGATCTAAATGGTTTTACGATTTGCCATTTATGCCATAATTTCTTTTAAACTCAATTTTCACGTCACCTAAATTTCACATGTTGGGTACATTCACTAGAGTAATGGGAATGTTAAATGCTGAGAATGAATTTTGGGCACAAGAATTTAATTTCGCAAACTAAACCCACACAAGTGTTCTATAGTGAAACGTGCAATGTTTGCCTCCACCAACGAAGATCCATTCGCGAAACCATTAGGGATCAGCGGGGATCGTAAATTCATTGATATATTTACCATGTAACGAGAACGCATATGGTAGATGCGTGTGTG
This sequence comes from Belonocnema kinseyi, assembly GCF_010883055.1. Lineage (NCBI taxonomy): Eukaryota > Metazoa > Arthropoda > Insecta > Hymenoptera > Cynipidae > Belonocnema > Belonocnema kinseyi. The sequence continues at coordinate 64,268,240 of NC_046662.1, read as the reverse complement.
TGTGAGTGTGAGTGTACAAAAACAGGCGCGTTTATATACCAATGTAGAATATAGCTAGCATATTTAATTTATTTATAGCATACTACTAACTGGCCCAGTCTGCATATTATCCATTTCGAGGACCTCTTCGGATGCAGGAGAATTACTCTTTTTTATTTATTTTTATTTATATCTCTCTTCCTTTTTTTAAACACACAGTAGGGGCCTTCAATAAACTACGTTTTTAATTTTGGGCAATAATAGGGCAAAACATTGTTTAAAATAAAGTTTATTTAGATATTATATTGAGTTCAATACGAAGCGCTATAAATTCCTAAGATTTCAAGTCGAAATATATTGTATTTTCAAAAGTTTTGAAGTTTTTAATAAAAGAGACGAATTTTCAACTAAATAGCTGCTGTCTAAATAAAAAATTTACAATATAACTAAAAACATTTGCATTTTTAAACAAATAGTTCAAGATTTCAAGCCAAAGAGACGTATTTTTTAAAAGAGAGTTTAATTTTCACAATAAACAATTGAATTTTAAAGGATAAAATTGATTTTAAACTAACTAGTTCAATTTTTATCTAAAAATATTATTTTTTAACCAAAAATTAAATGGTTAGGTTTACAGCTCAAAAATTAATTTTTAACAAAAAAAACCTGAATTTTCAATCAGTTGAATTCGACGAAAGAAGACGAATTTATAAAAAAACAGTTGAATCCTCTACCGAAATGATGAATTTTCAGTAAAAAAGATTAATTTTCAATAAAATAATTAAATCCTTCACCAAGTAGTTTTATTTGCAAATAAAATGATGAGTTGCCCACAAGAAGATTAATATTTAAAAAGAACGAATGTTTAAGAAAAATCGTTAAATTTTAAACTCAAAAAGATTAGTGATCTGCAAATGAGTTAAGTTTTCTAGAAAAAGTTAATTCACAACCAAGCAGTTAAATTTTTAACTAAAGTGATGATTTTTAAACCAAAAAATTGATTTTTTTATAAATTAGTCTCCTTTAAATTATTTAGTTGATTTTTCAATAAAAGCAAGATGAACTTTCAACAAATGAACTAATACATTTTTAACCAAATAAATTAACCTTCAACCAAACAGTTCAATTTTCAACTCGAAAATATAAATTTTCAACCAGAAATCGAACAGTTCAATTTTCAGTTAAAAAAATTACTTTTCGACGATAAATAAGTAAATTTCAACCAGTCGAGTCCACGCAAAAAAATTTTTTTGAACAAAATATTTGAATCCTCCACCAAAAAGATGAATTTTCTACACAAAAAACATATTTTCAACAAAATGTATTAAGTTTTTGTCAAATAGCTGAATTTTTAAGGTATAATAAAGGATAAATTTTGAGTCAAAGAGGTGAATCTTCAAGAAAAACAGAATTTAAAAAATACTTGTTTAAATTGCAACCAAGTAGTTGAAGTTTTCATGAAAAATATTAATTTGTATGCATATAGTTTAATTTTCAACAAAAACCATTCTAATTATTAAACAAGAAAATTGATGTCCTGCAAAGAAGGGCGAATCTTCAACAAAATGTAGGATTTCTTAAACAAATTGTTAAATTAAATAGCCTAAAAATGAATTCCCTACAAACAAGTTTAATTTTCAGCAAAATAATTAAATTTTTAATAAAATACATGAAGTTCGAACCGAATTGTTCAATTTTAGCACCAAACAGACGAATTATCTACAAAGGAGAAGTAACATTTTCAACAAAATACAGTGAAACTCTTGTATAGAGCCGATTTTGTGGCTGACGGTGGGTAGGAACTAACTCATTATAGTTCATTTTGCTTTTGTTTGTTCACGCCTGAGTCCTCACCTGAGTGACAACCGCATATCCTGCGCACCTACTGTTACACCTACCTTTGGCGTGGGGTCCATCCTCGGAAGGGCGGTAGAAGGGAGGGCTATTGAAGGGTTTCACTGTAATTGAATTCTTAACCAGCATAAAATAATCTTTAACCAAACACTTGCATTTTAATCCGAAAGCATGAATTTTCAACTGAAAAGATTAATTTTCTATCAGAAAAGACAAATTTTCAACAAAAAACATTCATTTTTAAGAACATAATTCAACCAAGTAGTTGACTTCGCAACCTAAGATATTTTTTTTGCAGTCCGTTTTTAAACCAAGCAGTTGAATTTATTACAAAAATATGACTGTTTAACGAAGTAGTTGCAGATTCAAGAAAATAATTAAATTTTCAAACAATTAGTAACATTCTTACCCAAACGAGATGAATTTTGAACCATAAATCTAATAATACTCCTTAAAAAAAATAGCATCTAATAAAAAATAGAAGGATTTCCTAATTGGCTACTATGCATTCAGTGTGCTTTCAAGAAAAATCAGGAAACGTACTAATTGTTATCTAAGTTATAACGTCATTTTCACTGACCTCCACCCACACGCTGTTACCAAACGCAGTTTTTGTCCAGGGGCAGGATTGCACAAAACAAACTGAATTTTCCTTTATAAAAAAGGGAAGATCCCCTGTCACTTCACCCTCTTCCGGTTTAAGGTCGGCCGCAGATATCCCAACAATTTTTGCCCGAGCACGTAGTTATCCTTTAGTGTCAAATCCGATCGACCGAATTGCTTTTACGTTTTGCCTCGGCACTGCGATGCAAATAGATTTTGGACGGAGGCGAAACAATTTTTGGCCGCCGATGTATTATTGTATCGTCGGTCATTTTGAGCTTTGAATTTTCCACTGGTATTGTTCGCATGTGCGAGAGCCGCGGATGAAATCAACTGTTTTCAAACGATTTCCAGGTCAAATAGCATTCCCCTTGTGGCAACATTTTCAGAGATATTTTTATATTTTTTCAATCCGGTGTGGATAATCGGTATTTGTAAAGAATTTTATCAAAAAAAATTCAATATCAATAATGTTATTGCAAAAAAAGGTTTGTTTCAAAATGCATGTTAAATTCTGTTAATGACTACAGTCATACATAATTTTATGAGGGGTCATCACAAATTACGTAAGACATACGTCAAATACATGAATTTTCAACCAAATAATTGAGTTTTCGACTCATACAGATAAATTTTAAACCATGAAAAAAGGAAATTTCAAGAAAATCGGTCAACTTAAAAAAAAAAAAAGAATTAAAAAAAATTAATTAAATGTTCAAAAAAAAATATTTTTACCCCAAATAAAATTAATTTTTAACTAAATAATTATATTTGAAACCAAACAGATGAATTTTACACAGAAAATGGAATAGTTAAATTTTCAGTTAAGGAAGTGAATTTTTAACTAAAATTATGAATCTTCAACCAAAAAAAAAGAATTAATTTTCAATCAAATATTTAAAGTTTCAACTCAAAAGAATACTGCTCTATGACAAAACACAAAACTAAAAAAAAGTATGAATCGTTAACTGAAAAAGTTAGATTTTAAATAAAATATATAATGTTCAAATTATTAGTCCGAAAAACAAATTTTCAAAAATAACAAATGAATATTTAATAGAATAGTTACAAGTTTCAACCAAAGAAATGAATTTTTAATCAAAAAGATGAATTTTTAACTAACCAAAATACATTTCTACGAAAAAGGCGAACTAAAATAGTTAAAATGTCACCTAGAACAAAAAAATGTGCAACTTCAAAAAGAATAGTTGAGTTTAAAAAAAAAATATTTTTTAACAAATCAAATTAATTTTCAACAAACTACTGAAATTTTCAACCAAACACATGCATTTTATACCAAGAAGGCTTTTTATTCTTATCAAAAAAGATAAATTTTCATAAAAAAATATTCAATAAAATAAAAGTTTCGTCCAAAGAAATGAATTTTCAATCATACATTTGAATTTTTAATGGAATTTTCAACCTAGTAGTTAAATTTTCAACCAAAGAAATAAATTTTTAAGCGAAAATATAAATTAATCATCAAGAAGATTAATATTCTCCCGCACCAAAGACAAATTATCAACAAAATACAGGAGTTTTCAACCAAAACAAAAATTATATTTTTATTTAAACAAAAAATAGTTGAATGCAACCAAAAATAAGAGTTATTCACAAAATAGTTGAATCCTCAAAGAAAACAAATTAATTTTCATCCAAACAGTTGTTCCGCTGACTTTCCCTGACTTTCTGAAATCTCCTGACCTGTAGCAACAATGAAATTATAGTTTTTTATTGTTACGGCTCTTAAATGGGCCTTGAAATTAGCTTAATTACATTAAAACGCTTTTTTTTTTACTCGAGTAGAAGCATCTTACTCATTGAGACTAATTTTGAGCATTAACCGTTAGATAGTTCAAAAAGTAATTTAAAGTTTAAAGGATATAATATTAACAAGAAGGAAAAATTATGGAAAAATGATGCAGAATGAAAATGGATTAAAATTCTAAATAGAATAGAAAGTGAAGAAAAATTGTCGAGTTAATTATTTACGAGCGCGGATTTTTCTCTGGAAAGGAGGCTAAACTATTATTTACGATGCGTAGTGGCAGCTTACAAGAGTTAAATCCCATTTGAGCGAGGATTTACCACCATAGCTGTTTCTGTCCTATTTACTTCAGTAAACATTTCCTCATGACCCATTGTGATGGTTTACTGCATTCTAAGATCAAAATCAATGTAAGAAAAGTAAGATAAGTCTTGTATTTCTAAATGATTTCTTGCGCTTATCATTGCGGCTTCAAATTTATTTATATTTATTTAAATACATAAAAAAGAGCCATCTTCATTTGTGAAATAACAAAGTTTGTTTCTTCAATTTGTTGTAACTAATCGGTACTGTGACAGTTGACTTCAAAACAAGCCGAGCATTTTACGTAATAAAAAATAATCATAAATCATAAACAATTCAAGGTTAACTCAAGAAATTAATGTAAACTGAAAACAATTCCAAAATATTGATAAAAAAATTCATTCGTTAATCAACTTGGAATAAATCACGAGAAGTTCAAAAGAATCGAAAAGAATTCAAGATGAATTAATAATAATTCAGTCACAAGTAAATTCGAATTACTTGAAAAAAATGTGTAATACTCAATATTCTACTTATTTCAGTAAAATTGGATTGATTTTAAAATAATTCAACAAAATTAAAAAAAAAAATTTGATGACATTCTTGCAAAATTGAGATAAATAAAATAATTAAAGTGAATAGAACAAAATTGTTAAAATCGAGAAAAAAATCAAATGAAGAGAAATGGGAGTGAATAGAATGAGGTAATAATAATTTCATAAGATCGGTCAGAATACAAGGTGAATTTAAAAGCCTTCAGTAAGAAAAAAAAATACAAAAAATTTATATTGAATTCAATAAGCTTCAAAGGGATTTTATATAATTCATTGAGAAATCAAAATAATTCAAAGAAATTCAAACAAAATTCAAGAAAATTCAAAAGGATTCAAAGGAATTAGGAAAACATTTAATGAAGTGCAGAAATTGTTGAGTTTTCTGTTTCCAATTATTGGAAGCAGTGTCTAAAGTGATTGCTTTACAAGACTAAGAAAAATAATTAAAATAGAAAAAAACGAAAATTAAAAGCTAATAAACCCGAATAAATATAGAAGAGAGATTACGAAAATAACCATTCGGATTTGTAAATTAATATAGAAAAGCATACTAAAACAACAAAAAATAATTTAAAAAACTGCAGGAGAAAAACAAAGTTTTATTTATAAAATAAAATGTCAATATCATACGCGCTATAATCCATGCAAACTGGCAATAATATCTACATGGTACAATTTTTCAAAATTTCATTTTTTAAGTAAATCTAGTTGTTTTCGGTATTTTAGGGCCGCCTTCTATTTATAACACAGAACCACAAAATGGTTTTGGGAGTCTACTGGGATTCCAATAGGTATACTTTATGTTTATGGGGTCGCTGAACACGAATCCATTCGCAGAATTGAGCCAGCACGTCAAGATTTGCAATAAAATTCAAAAAATGGTTAAAAACCTGGAATTTCTGCATAAATTTCGTCCCCAAACCTACAAACCTCTAATTGACAAGCCTCAAACCCACGAAATAACAAGACCCAAACCCACAAACCGCAAACCCCAAACCAACAAGCCCCAGACCCACAAGCTCCATATCAACAAACCCACAACCCCAAACCAACAAGCTCCAAACCCACACGCTCTAAGCCCACAAACTTCAAATACACCAGCTTCATATCCACAAACCTACAAACCCCAAACCCACAAACTCAATTCCACAAACCCAAACACCTCACATCTTTAAATACCAATTGAGAAATTGGTATAATTTGGGGTTTGTACATTTATGGATATGGAGCTTGTGGGTTTGGGGTTTGTACTTTTGTGGATTTGGAGCTTTTTGGCTTGGGGTTTGTTGATATATACCATAGAGCTTGTGGGTTTGGGACTTGTTGGTTTGGGGTATGTGGGGTTGCAGCTAGTTAGTTTGTGGATTTGGGGCTTGTTAATTTGGGGTTTGTGGGTTTGCGGACGATATTTATGCAGAAATTCCAGGATTTTAACCATTTTTTGAATTTTACTACAAATCCTGACGTGCTTTCTCAATTCTGCGAATGGATTCGTGTTCAGCGACTCCATAAACATAAAGTATACCTATTTGGATCCCATTAGACTCCCAAAACCATTTTGTAGTCCTGTGTAATTGATATATTTAAAAGCCTTCCTGAAAAAAGTAGAAGAAAATTTTAAATTGGATAGATTCTCTATCCACACTATATATAATAATAATAATAAAAATCTTCCTCTATGAGGAATCAAAATAATCGAATTTTACACATTTCGGGAAAATTCAATCAAAATCTATCAAGGCGCAGAATTTAAATAAATGCCTACAAGCACATTTGATACAGATCCTATACATTGAATCAAACAAATTACACGAATAAAAGTCTAACAGCACATTTCCTAAAAATCCTATCTAATTCCTTCAAACGAATTTCACGAATTAAAATCTAAGTCAGCACATTTGATAGAACTTTCTATCAAATTATATGCATCTAGAAATTATGTACTTGTCTATAATAAAATTCTCATTTAACTTTTTTCAAATCTTATCCAAAAAAAATTCGTATTATCCACATCTTTTATTATTATCTTGCATAATTCACATCTGCTACAATTTTTGAAATTTCTGTCAAATTCTATCCATCCAGAAATATTATACTTTTGTTTCAGCAGATTCTCATTAAAATGCTATCAAATCTGATCCACTCCAGACTTCAATCAATTGTATGAAATTGTATTTGCCGAGAAATCTTATACATTCCTATCCAAATTTTCTAATTCTGTAAAATTTGATAGATTTTCAACAAAAATACATTGGTGTAAATTTTAAAGGAAATTAAAGATTTTTCGAGGAGTAGAATTTGATAAAAGTCTTCCAGGTTTTGCGGAAAATGGGATCTGGTTTCAATAAATAAATAAATGAATAAATAAAGTTAGATGAAAACTTCCAAGATTCTTCAACAGCATATGCCACAAGTCTTGTGCGGTGCAACGAGAAAATTTTGATAGGAAAGTATAAGATTTTCCAACAAATTTTGACAGCTGTGATTTAAATTCTATTAATATTTTAGGATTTTTTATCGAATCCTATCTAACCTTTGTAGCCATAAGTCTCTTGATTTTTGGTCTGTAGTAATTTCCACACTTACCCTAATAGAATTTACGTATAAAATATCAATAATTTTGAATCCTTTGTAATAAAGATGTCTTATAGGAGATTTAATATCCAGTCAGGTTTTAGCATGGATAATTAAGAGCGAACACCTTTTGAAAGCTGACATTCATCAGAGGAAAAAGAAAAAAACACATAGGCTGTCAAAAGGGCGAGAAAAACGAGCAAGACAAAAGTGGAAAGTCGTCAGCACATTAGCTTTTAGCAGGACGGTCTCGGGTGTTGAGCCGTCTCTCGGAAAAAGAGTGCAAAATCATTCGAAAATTTCGCGTTGCCGGACCATTAGCCCCGCGAGCTTGTGAATTTTTTAGGTTGTTCTTGCTGCTGCGTCGCATCCGACACCACCAAACCACGCGTTATCTTGCGGTTTAATCACAAATCCTTCCAGCCCCTCGTGGCTAGATCGTGTTTTTTGCTGTTATATTCATTTTTAAAGGCAAAATGTATACAATATTTTACAGTTAGACTAGCGCTTTCAAATTAAAGAATTACACGTAGAAAAAGGGATATTCAGATTTATTATCTGGATTTTTACCTGCTGGACGACGATCTATAATTATATATTAACGTGCAATATCTAAATATTAAAATTTTCTATCTAGGCTTTAAAACTCTTACGACTTTTTCCTAAAAACGATAATTTTTTCATCAGTTTATGCCAAAAATAGAACAATATCAATTTTAGAGAATTATTCTAATTGCTATTTTGCATTAATATTTTCAAAAATTTAGGCTGAACGTTAGAAACTGTTTAAAAATGTTGTCGCGCTCTACCTGGTAGTGTATACACATTCTCAATTTTTTTCTCATTTTATTTAGAATCATTAAAAAAGGCTTATCAAATTCGATGAAAAGAAAATCGCACGATGCACATTTTTTAAAATTTGGTTGAACTGAAAAACAATTAAGATTCTCGTGCTTGTGTAAACACTTACACAGGAATAACAAAAGATTATTCTTTTTTTTTTAGATTTTTTAATGGATTTTTTTCGGGTTCAATCCTAGAAACTTTCGGGACAGACTTTTAAACATCTGTAGAACTAAAATATTGATTTATATATTCATAAGTTTTAGATTCCTCAACTTACGACAAATAATTCCTATAGGCATAATTTATTCAAGAAATTCTTTTGTTGCCAATTTTTCTATTATTTTAGCGATTTTGTATTTTTGAAAATGCTGACCGAGAAAAAAATTCTGCAATATTTTAGCCTCCAATTTCTAAACTAAAGCAACTAAAACTTTGAGAATTTGCTAAAATCTTCTTCAATTTAAGCATTTTGCCCTAGGATTTAAAAAAAATCGAATCAATCACCGGCCTATAATTAAAAAATGGAGATTAGTTTTCTTCTATTTTAATTCTTGAAGAAAACTTTCATGAGTAAGGAGATTCGAAAACCTGACAGCTAAACCGTTTAGGTACTCAGCCATGCCTCTGACCATTCTATCGCCGGAGTTCTAGAAATTAAAAATGATAGAGATTGAAAGTTAGAAAATAATAATTAAAAAGTCTTTAACATTTGAAGAGTTGTATTTTGCACTCACAGAAAGCTTATAAAATATATAAGAATATATTGCAACTGACACTCTGAAAAATATTTGTCTCGAATTAAAGAAACCGTTACTTTAACATCATTTTTTCATTTAACCAGAAATAATTTCAAAATGGAGAAAATCATTGCAAATTAAAGAAAAAGTTTCGTTGAAACAAAACAACATTTTTTTAATTAAAGAATTTTTTCTGTGTGAAGTGTTTTGTCTAGGCGTCAACGGACACCCAACATAATTAGTATAATTTGAAAGTTGCAGAATTTCATTAGAAAATAATTGAAATTGTATTATTTCTAATTTAAAGCATTCAAAATTGAAGAATTTTATTTTGAATTGAATTTAAAACTGAATCTAAATTAGGTCAAAATGTTTTTTTTTTATTGAATCTAAATTAGGTCGAAATGTTTTTTTTTTATTGAACTGGTTCAAAATTAAATAACTAAAAATTATAATCTCTTGAAATTACTTATTTTTTTTTACTTTAAAGGGATTTAGGATTGGATAATTTAAACTTAAAAGTAATTTGAACTTCCTTTAAAACTTAAAAACATTTTATTTTTAAAAAGTTGTGATATTAACACTTTTACGGTGCACTGCAATGAGCTAAGATTTTGGAGAATGAGGTCTGGGTTCTTCACCACGATAACGCACCTGTCCATTCATCGCAGCTTATTCATTAATTTCTGGTGAACCGCGGCCTCATACAAGTTCGGCATCCCTCATACAGTTCGAATCTGACTTCCTGTGATTTCTGGCTGTTTCCTAAATTAAAGTCTCCTCTAAAAGTCTAAAAGGAAAACAATTTCAAGACGTAGAGGGAATAAAATAAAATGAGACGAAGCAGCTATTACACGGAGAGAATTTAGGTAAAACCGTCGCGCTAGTTGTGAGATAACCGCTGCACTTCGGTTCGGTGTGGCGTTTTCTCCAAATTCGGGGCACTGGTTACCCCGAGCTTACGCGGATCAGCCGTTTTATAATGTTAGGTGCTATATTTTCCTAAGCTGTGCAAGCGCGGAACTGTGCCGCAAGCGCCGTGTGTGCAGAATGCCTCGACTATACTGTTGATCAAACGGTTCGGCTTGTTCGGGGTAATGGTAACTAAATAGAAGTGGCGCTGTTCACTGTGTGATTGGTGCGACAATTGTACGTGTTGGGTGAGCAGCTCTACCAAACTTCTCTCCGTATATCTATGTCGAAAGGTGATTTTAACCCCCTACCACCCTTAAAACTTTCTTTTTTTCTGAATTTTGAGACATTTAGGCATATTATTCCTATGGCGGAGTGTATACAAAACTAAAATTCTAGCTCATTACCGTCCTGACTTTCATGTAAATCCTTGCGTTAAAAATTGCTGTTCGTCTCAAAGTCATATTTAAAAAAACTCAAGTCTTCCAAACGTTATATATATATGTCACTGTGGGCGGTAGAGGGTTAAGGAGCTGAAGAAGGTTGTTGCTTCCAAACGGGAGTAAATTGAAGGGGATATCATGAGCATTAAGCATAACTAACTCTTACAACTCGTACATAACAAGGTCGGAGACTTTCTGGACATACCTCGTTTTAGGTCCGAACATTTGTATATTGTTATTAGTAATAATATTGACTACTTTTAAAGTTCGACCTCGACCATGATTAAACTTATAACAAAAAGCTATGGGAAATGTTAAGAACTCCCCTGCAATACATAAATCGCACACTTCACTTCTCACCTCATCGTCTTTCTTTCCTTCTCATTTGATTCGCCTCTATTTACATCCGCTGTCGATGTTGCGCTCTTCATCTAGATATAAATCGCCTTGACGAGCCATAGAAGTTAATGAATCGTACGTTCCGGTCTTTAGATGCGCCACGATCTGATCGCCCTCGTAAGTGTCGTAAGAACCGAGGTGTGGTCCGGTCTACGACGTTTTTTCCAACCTCATTCCGCTGAAGGAGCTGTCCTGCACTGTCCTATCTGCCTCACTTCTGCGACACTTTGACACCGATCTCAGATGATAATAAAGAATGTGGAACACGCGCTTCAACCCTCGAATCAATTTATTTTCGTTTTAATTTAAAAATGTTTCGTTTTTTCCAAAAAATCTATTAACTGCATATTTTAGTTGCAGAAGTGGAATTCAGTGAGGAATTGGTTTCATCTAAATCATGAAATTAAAGAAGTCGCAGAAAAATAATTGAACTGGATTCCAATAACAGGAATTAGGGAAAATAGAGGATTAAAAGGGGATTTCATTTAATATTAAAAACTTTTGATATCATATGAGACACTTGTGAATATTGCACGGAAGTGTCCTTTAACATAGCGCCTTTTCATTAGCGTAAGAGATTGAAAAATATATAAGCAAATGAATTGAAAAAAGATCAAGTTGGAATTTAAAAAATGTTTTCTTTTTAATGTTTTTTTTATCAGTTAATTGTGACATTCAACACAATATACGCTACTTTTTCATATTATTTTCAATTTCCAAAATTTTCTTTCTACAACTACAAATAACATATTTTCCTCCGATACGCTGTTTTGCGTGTTTCATTTGGTATTTTAAAAGTATTGAAAATAAAACAAAAGCCTTATTTATTACAGGCTCCATATAGTCTTTCCCTCCGGTTCCCTTTTTCTCGTTTTTCACTTCGAACTGAATTATTAAAACTTGATAAGAAGATCTAACTATAGTTTTAGTAGAAAATTCTGTTTTTGTTGTTGAAAAGTCAACTAGGTATTATATTTTTGTTTGAAAATTTATCTTCTTTCATTGATAATATTATTAATTTGTTCAAAATGTTATTATTTTATTGAAAATTTAACAATTTTTGTTAAAAAGTCACCCTTTTTAGTTTAAAATTCGAATATTTATTTCAAAACTTTTTTCTTACAAATTTACAACTTCGGGTTGAAAGTTCAACTGTTTTTTTTTCAAGGTATTTTTTTGAGAAAATTCAACAGTGTAGTTGAATTTTTCTTTCTGGAATGAATAAAAAATCTTTTATGGTTGAAAAAACTACTTTTTGATTTAAAAATTAATGTGCTTTTGTTGAGAATTCAATTATTTTGTTAAACATTCGTCTTTTTTGGTAGACAAGTTATCTCGTACGTTAAAAATTTATCTTTTTGGTTCAAAATAATTTTTTTTTGTTAAAAATGTAACCATTTTGTTGAAAATTCAACTATTTTGTAGAAAATTCATGTATTTTGTTGAAAAATGGTCTTTTGCTAGGAAATTATTCCTTTGGGTTAAAAATTTAACTAATTGGTCAAAATTTCTTTTTGTGCTTTGTTAAAGATTCATCATTTCAGTTAAAAATGACTTTTTTTTAACTAAAAACGTAACTATTTCATTTTTTGTCCAAATTTTATCTTTTTGGTTGCAAGGTTAAATATTTCGTTGAAAATAACTTTTATTCATTTGAAAATTAATTTTAAGTCTGAAAATTTAACAATTCTCTGTTTTTAATTATTTTATTGTTTTATGATTGAACTATTTTGTTGAAAATGCATCGTTTTTGTTTGAAATTCAACTTTCATGCTTACAACTGAACTGTTTTGAATAAAATTCGTCTGTTTTTCTGGAAAATTTAACAATTTGGCTGGAAATATAACTATTTTTTAAAATACGTCTTGTTGGGTTGAAAATTCAAAAGGCTCGTAGAAAATTGGTTTCTTCGACGTAAAAAATCAACAATTTGTTTCAGCAATCTACTATTTTGTTACAAAACCTGAAAGGAATATGCTAGCAAATTTTGTATGGCTTTCAGACCAAAAAATATCATTAAATATAATTGAAATTCATTGAAAGAATAAAAGGAAATTCTTTTAAAAATGTGATTTTTTTTTACTTTGCGAAAATTGCGATATTTGAAGACAGTTTTTTGTATTGGAAAAAGTGTAAGGAACCAGCAAGGTTCCTTTTTTTGCTGGGTTTGTCATTGACTTTACCAAAAATGATCTTTCAAACTTTTTCTCTGAATTTCATTCATGCTTTGTCCAGTGATACTTCTTTAACGCATCTTCAGAGAAGAAGAGAACGATCCCAGCAAGGTTAGTATACCGCTTGTTTCTTACATTTCTTTCCAAAGAGAAACTTGCCTTCAAATATTGCAATCTGCACGAAGAAAAAATGGCCACACTATCTTAAAAATTTCAAATGATTACAGATAGTTTAAATAACTGCCTCGAAATCATAACACTTAATTATCTTAATTAGAACTAAGAATAAATATGGTTAGCAATCAAAAACATTCATTCTGAGAGATTTTTAAATTGGCAGGCGTTCTAATTTTGATAATCCCCAGTCTATAAATTGAAGTTGGTAAAATACTGAATTAATACATTTCTAATGAGGTTTTCAAATGCACACAGCATAGTAAAATTAAAAATTAAAAGTGAATAATTTAAATGTAATTGTAGCTACATTTACAACAATGCGAGTGGTTGTGGTATCCATCAGGATAACCCACGATATTTATTTTTTATTTTTAAAATACCATATTAAAAAATAATGATCTAAGAAAAAATAACTTTTGTTCAAGTTAGAAATTTGTATTTGTATGCATCTCCAAGACCATTGATTCTGCCAGATATGAATGATCTCACTTGTTGGAATTACCCTTTTTCAAACAAAGGGCATCTTTCTATCTCGTGACAATATTCTTATGACCTGGAAATCTCCAGAAGTGATTTTATTTTTTGTTTGTAGAGAAAATATGAGTATACAAGCATTTGAAAGTTCCAACTTCAAAAGTCAACCGAAGTTTGCTGGGTCCTTTACTTGCGAAACATCACATATAATAAAAACAATTTTATAAGCATAACCTTTCCTGACGGAAAGAAACCTTCCTTCAAGTAAATTGCAAATCAAAATTTATTTGAGCAATACTAAATGAAATGAGAAGCGATAAAGTTTCCCACTTGGAAATCTGAGTGATACAGGAATATTCTGGTACCAAATAATAAAAAACACTCAACCTCATCACGAAGGAGAGAAGATCGTATAAATCTTCGATCGACGGAAGAGGAAGTTGGCAAACTGTGAGGAGGAAGAGGTGAACATTCTGGAAGAAGATTGAAAGGTGAGGAGGAGAAAGAGTATGAAATCCAATCGTGTCTGGTTTATCCAGCATCCGTCCTTGGAGCTTTCGTTGTCTCGATCGAGAAAGTCGTCTTCTTATCCCTCGATTTTAGAAGGCCTCGATCGCTTCCGGCTGCTGCCTGTGCGAGACGAATCATCTAGCTTATGGCAACCTGGAAACGCCGGCGAATCCAATCGAACCCTCCTTCTTCGTTCTCTCAGCATATCCGGCTGCTCTTTTTATTCTTCTTCTTTTCTCTTCGCTTCTTTTCTCTACTCTTCTTCTTTCATTTTCCTATTCACATTTTCCTTTCCCTTTTCCGACAATCTATCTTCCTCTATATCTGTAACATCCTGTCGTCCTCCAACATACATGCCATACAAGCAAGCATTATTACAGATAACTTTTCACTTTTCTAGGAAAGATGTCAGATTCTTCGGGTCCGAGTCGAGGTTAACCAATTGTTGGTCAAAAGTCATGTAGATATTATCGCTAAATGGAATTTTTATGTTTATGTGTCGAATCTCGTAGGTTGTTTTATTACAGATTTGATATCAGTGACATGAATTTTAAATTCTAGAATAAAATTTCGTGGTAACATCGTGCTATTTGAAAGTAAGAAAACGGATTCTGAAGAAATTATAGTCAATTAGAGAGAGGATATGATTTTGAAATTGGATAGAGGGTAACATCTTGGACTTAGAAGGCTTTGGAAATCAAAATATAAATATTTTGAAACATTTTATTTTCGCCAGATTTGTAGTAATGATTCAAATTAAAAATCTTAAACAATTTGAAAGGCGTATGAATTTCTAATATTTTGAATTCAAAATAAAAGACATTATGTGGAAAATTTTTATATATGTAAAGTTTTTCACCTCTTACTTTGAAGACATTCGATTTAAGAGAAAATTCCGTACTGAGTAATTTCGAAAAATAAATTAAATTTGTCATCTACTAAGTCTACTACTATGTAGCTCAAATTCTTGGATTTAAAAAAAAACTGAAATTTAAAAGTTTCGGAACTCGAAAAACATCAATGAATATAAAAATTTTAAAATATGAAATGGCGCTACACTTTACAGTTTTGTAACTAAAGAATCATTTAAAGTGGGCTTTATAAATCAGCTTTTGCATATATTTATTTACATTTGTATTAAATTATTCTAAGAGTTTTACAGAGTTTGTGTTTTTCCTTATTAAAACACTGTTAAATTTATTTGTAATTTTACGACACATTTAGTATACTTTTGTATACTACATTTACATTACGATAATAATCATCTTAAATCATAACACATGTGAAGTGAAATATGTAGTAATAATGTTCAAAATTAATTTAAAAAATTGCATAAATTAAATAAATGAAGGAAATACATAAATAGCCTAGAAGTCATATTTCAAATCCGGAATTTAGACGTTCAACTTGCTTCTTCGGAAAAATGTTTACATAAAGGTCATATCGCAATCCCGATTAGCATAATAGCAAACTGTTTTTTAAACTGTGTTTAAAGGCTAATAAAATATTTTACATATTCCAAAATGCATTTCCAATTCACAATTTTAATTTCTCTTGAATAAAGCTGTGACGTTTCAAGGACAGTAAACCCCCTATTCAAAGGTCGGATACGAAGCCGAACTGATGGACGAAATAAGCTGCAATTTTCAGGACGAGTAGGCTCGCACATATTCCACTAGCCGTAATTCGTGTAAAGCATACACAATCAGGGATCCGAGAAATTGTGTGGAGATTAAGCCTGATATTTGCGAACAACAATGATCGTCGATCACGAAGGGTAGGACCCCCCTTAAACACATCAAGCTATGAACTATCTCAGGTATGTCTAATGCCTATGGCCATACGACTCTATACAATTATTCTTGTATATTAGGGTGGTCCTTATTTTTCGATTTGGAATACTTCTTGGTCTCACCCCCCTCCCCCTATTTTTTTTGAATTACCAAAAAAATTATCTCCAACAAATTTGAGCAAACAATGGTGGATAAGAAAAAATGTTAAGGAAAAAGTTAGCACGTCTAAACAAGTTCTATAAAAAGACCTCTTGGTATTTTGCCACATTTGACATCGTTTATATAAAAAAATTATATTTTTAGGGAAAAAAATGTCCGGCTTCAAAAATGAATTAGCTCGCAGAAAGCTGATAGAAAGCCGTTACTTCTATTAGTTGAAACGTATTAAAATTATTGGGAAAAATAAAAAAGGTGACATTTTTAAGAAATTGTTTCTTAATCTTTTCAACATTTGAAAAATAAACAATAAAAAAATTCTGGAAAACCCCATCTTTTTATTTTTTCCGTATTTTTCAAAAAGTTTCTTTTTATATAAGAAGATATCATATCAGTTTTATGCCGGCTAAGTTATTTTTGAGGCTGGCATAATTTTCCTATAAATATAATTTTGCTTGTTCAAACTTTGAACCAATATCCTGTTAATTTTGAACGTTCTTCGAATTTCCACACGGATTTCAAAAAAAGGTGATAAACTCTATTAGAAACAAAAAGAACACGATAAAAAGACGTGATTGATCAGGTAAAAACTGATAGAGGTTTAAAAAATATTAATTTTTTTAAAACAAAGCACAAAAGTTCATTATTTTTTCAAATCCGAAAAACATGTATCATCTAATTTCCTATAAGAACTACATATTTCGTCCACGTGAGATTCTGCTACTTGAAGTGTAGAATCTGCCTGATGTGATGGATTCAGTCTAGTCTCGTAACATTTTTAATATAGAATCTCTCATAAACATAATAAAACAATTTTTAATTTAAATTTAACCATTTTAAATTTATTTCTTCGGGCTTCCACAGCCTAATCCACTTGAAAAAGTGACTTATTTAAATCGAAATAGTGACCAAAAGTGAATTATTTCTAACTCAAAAAGTGACTGCAAGTGGTTAATGTACATTAATTATGTAACTAATGTTCTTTTTAACTTTCAGTTAAAAAGAACATTAGTTTAACATTTCAAAACAATTCAGGTTAAATCCAAAATAATTCAAATGAATTAGAAAAATACTGCAAACCCAAGAAATTCCAAAGGTCTCAGTAAAGTAGAGGAGTTTTAGGGATATCAGAAGAATTCAATGAAATTCAAAAAATGTCCATGTGAATTTAAAAAAAATCAAGTTCAAAAAAATTATCAAGTGAATTCTAAAAGAATTTCAAAATATGAAAAAATTTTTGAATGCAGTAAGTTTGAGATGACTTTAGAAAAATTCAAGAGAATTCAAAAGAATTTGATAAAACGCCTTAAAATCCAAGAGAAATTTAAAAGAATTAAGACTGAACTAAACAATAACTAAAAAACCAATGGATTTTGTATAGAATTGAGTAAAGTGAGAAAAATAAAAAAAAAATTAAGAAAATTTCAATGAATTTACAACAATTTAGAATAAATTAATTCGAATCAAGGTGAACTGTAAATAAATTCAAATGATTTACAAAAAATATTTGACACCCTACGAAACCCCTGACTTCATGTGAATAAATTCGTGAACACTAACAATAGTATTATGATCTCTCGTAAAATTTTATAAAACTGTTCCATATCTTCTGAAATTCTAGAAAATTATTCAAAACTTAACGATAATTTAATTAAATTTCTTAAGAAGCATGCAAATACTTGGAAATTTCTTGAAAATGCCTTACAATCTTTTTAAATATCTTAAATATTTAAAATCCTTTAAAATCTATTAAAATCCCTGGAAACTTTGTGAAGATCTTGAAAATGCCTCGGAATCTGTTTAAATACTTTAGAACATTTAAAAATTTTAAGAATCTGTTGAAATACCTTGACAAATTTTAAAGCTCTTGAAAATCCCTTCGATTTTTAAAGATAACCTAAAATATTTCAAATCCCTTACAATTTTTTTAAATCCATTGGAGTCACTTCAAATTATTCAAATCTATTAGAAATACCTCAAACTATTTAACTCGTTTTAAGTCTTATAAAATCCCTTGCAATTTTTCAGAGATCTTCAAAAATTTGTTTCAATTTTTAAAAATACCATTAATTTTTTCAACTTCTTCGAGATTCCTTCAAGTTTTTGAAATCCATTAAAAAATTCTTAAAATCTTTAAAAATATCCTGAAATATTTCAATTTCGTTGAATTCTGTGTAAATACATTAAAATATTTGAAAAAATTTGAAAACCTAGGAAGCCCCTCAATGATTTTAAATAAATTCTTTGAAATCCATAAAAATGTTATAAAATCCCGTAAAATTGCATGAAATTTGCTGATATTTCCTAAAATTCTAAAAAATTAATTAAAATACCTTGAGTGCTTTAAAAAAAATACAGTAAAATCATTGAAATCCTCGAAAATCTTATAATATATCTACAAATTTGATCAAATATCATAAAAATGTATAGTTACTATAAAATTGATCCATGATTTTCGAAATTTTAACAAATTCTTTAAAACTCAATAAAAATATTTATGAACTTCTTCAAAATCATTCAAATATTTGGAAAATCCTCGTAAATTTTTTTATCTTTTCAATATTCCTTGAAATTTTGCAAAACATCCTAAAATATTGGAAGTCTTTTGAAACCCCTTGAAACATTTTAATTCTTCTTGAACATCCTTGAAAGTTTTAGTAATGCCCTAAAATCTTTCAAATCCCTTGGAATACCTTCAAAATATTGAAATTAATTAAAAAAGCTTTGGAAGCTTTTAAAATACACAAAAATATTTCAAATTCTTCGATGTTTTTTGCAAGTCCTAAAAACTTCTTAACTCTCTTGCAAATTCCTAGGCATTTTTAGAAATATACTACCATCTTCCAAATTTTTTAGAATCCCTTTAAATTATTGAAATGTACCAAAAATAAATTGGAATCTTTTAAAATACCCTAGCATGTTTCAAATCCTTTGAAATCGCTTCAAATTATTGAAATATATTTAGAATTTCTTAGAATCTTATAAAATACCATAAAATATTTTAAAATAATTTAAGAAAAATCTTGAACAAGGCCTTCCTACATAAGTTCCTCGTTTTTCATCTCTTTTTTTTAAATACATGGATTAAAAAGACGTTCTTACACCTGGTAATTAAAATTCCCTGACGTTCCTTTGATTTTCAAGTTTTCCCTGAGCTGCAGATACCCTGACATATATGTTTATGAGATTATTAGTGTACGTACGTGAGGCAGCAAATCTCATTTACACTACAGTTGAAGAGGGAGCTAAAGAAATGTTTTTTCACGGCTGATTATCACACATAAGCGACCCGATAATTGCTTTCCATGCTTTTTTCTATTTTCATAAACGTGCGACCGACAGCCGACGTATCGCTGACGACGCGTTGATGTCTGTACTAAATTAATGTCTACCCTAGAGTCTCCCCTCAATACGGAAATGAGTTCGAGTTTATGGTGTCAGGAAATCGTATTCTTTCAGAAGACCTTTTAACCTGATTAGAAAAAATATCGGATGTTTTACAATGGAGGGATTATAAATATAGGGATAGATAGGGAGCGTTCTTATGAGGATCCTCCGTAAAAGTCCAAAACACGATTTTTCCAACTGTTTTTTTTTAAGGAAACAAGATTGAAAATGTAACATTAGAAATGTTAGACTAAAACATCCAGGATGTTAACCTCGCTGTCCTATAATTAAACATTAAATATTTTAACTTTCGGGATTACAGCGGTATAGTAGTTTAATTTTAGGTAAAAGTAGGGTGATTAAAAGTAAAATTTCATGTTAAATTTTTTTATCTAGCATTAAAAAGTCTGTTCAACACTTCGGCTCATAATCTTTATCAGAATAAAGATTTTGATTCCCTATTCTCATTACGTTCTTCAAGTCTATTCTTTTCAGTACAGAATCCTCACATGCTCAAAGAATCTTTCTAAGTATGTTATAGAGATATAATTTAAAAGACATAAGCACGACTATATCAAAAATGAACTCTCTCAGGTATTCAAAACTTTTGGTTGTTAACTAAAAAATATGGTACACTGAAACTTCGATTTAAGTAAACTGTCTTTGTGCGTTTCTAGAATTGATAACCTTCGCAGGGTGTGAACAAAAATTCATTAAAAAAAATTATTTATGAAAACAGAAAATTAATAATGTAATAAGTATATACATGAGCAGTTTGCAAACATTTTAAACTAAATCATATACCAATCAACTCCAAGTTAATTATACTTTATTAGATGGTCCTAATATATGCTACTTCTTTGCATATTATTTCCGATTTCAAAATTGTTGTTTCTACAACGCTTTTTTTCGTTTTCCACTTATTGCGAACTGAATTAATAGAATATAATCATAAGTCCAAATATTTTTCGTTGGAAAGTCAACTACTAAATTTTTAGTTAGAAATTCATCTTTCTGAAGTGATTATTTAATTATTTTGTTTAAAATTCGATAAATGTGTTAGTTAATAGTTAGTTAGTTAGTCAATAATACAACTTCAATGAATTAAACTGCGTTTGATTTAAAATTAAAAATTTTTTTTAATGAAATATCAACGATAACTATTACAAACTACTATTACAAATTATTCCTATTTTTATGTTGAAAATTCAACTACTCGGTTACAAATTCATCTATTTAGTGGAAAATTCAATATTTTTAAGTAAACTATTACAAATTCAAAGCTTTTTGATTGGAAAATTAGTGCCTGAACAATAATTTTATGCAAAACAATTGATTCCCTTATTTTCGTGAAAATCTCCTTATTTCCCCTGTTAGCGATGTCTTTAAAATCTGCAACATTAGCAAATAAATTGTTTAAAAAATATTAGGAATTGGCATCATCAAAAAGAATCTCTTTCATAGCGTCTTGTTTTCTAATATCTTGGATTTCTTCTTATGAAAGAATCGAAAGAAAACGAATCGAAAACTTGTGGAAAGGGGACAAAAAATGAAAATTGGGTCGAAATTTCAGACCTTAGGTGTTTCAGGGTATTTTTTAAATACCGCTGAATGTATCGTACATAAATCAGCCTGAACACGGTAATTAAAATAAAAACTTGTGGTTTGCAGACTCAAAAATGTCACTAAAAACCAAGAATTTCGGAAATACTTTAACAAGAGTCAAGTGTAAAGCATAATTTCATTTAAAATTGTTGGTTCTAATTACAAAAATATAAAACTATTTTCAGTTTCAATTAAGATATTGCATGAAAAATCAATGGGGTAGCTTTTTGCTGGTATCGGTTTTCCGTTTCCTTAAAATGTGCTTCCGTAACTCTTTAATACATCGCAAGGAAAGGCGAGAACGATCTTTAAAAGATGTTATAACTTGTAAATAATTACAGAACCTTTACATAACCGTTTCGATATGCGTGTTTTTAGGGTTGAACATCAACTTTTCTCCAAGTACAACGAATGGTTCCCTTAAACTAGCGACTCCAATTTAATTCTGTTATGGGAAAGTAGATAGAGTATAAATAATTTTCAAAATGATACGGAAATCAATATTATTTTGATATATACATATAACAAAAATTATACTGAAATCAAGAGCTTTTTGATCAGCCGTAATAAATGATCGATTTTTTGAGGTCATAAGGACCCAAGATGGTCGACATTCTTGGAGTACTTTAGCTTATATGCCAGCTTTTTTAAATTTCTGATTGTGTAGTTTGTTTGAAAAGTTGAAAAAGAACAAATCCTGATAAATTTACAGTAAAAAAATTAATTTTTGATTAGAACACCAATTTTTAACCAAAGAAATGAATTCTTAACTAAAAATATAAACTTTCAAAGAGAAAAGACTAATTTTTAACACATCACATGAATTCTAATGAAATGTTTTAATTGTTAATCAAAATTTCTAGCAAATTTTTAGTAAAGAAAAATAATAATTTTCAACAAAATAGTTTATTTCTAAACAAAAATAAAGGTTTTTCATCTAAATTTATCAATCATAAACCAAAAATAGAATAGTTCAAATGTTAAAAAAATAATTTTTCAATCACAAAAGCACGTATTTTCAACCAAAGCTATGAATTTTTAACAAACAAAAAATGATTAGTTGAATTTTCAATAACGAAGTTAGTTTTATACCATATAAAATAAATTTTCAATTAAATAGTTAAATTTTCAGTTAAAAAATAATAAATTTTTAGTGTAAGAATTAGTTTTCCACCAAAGAAATTAATTTTCAACCAAAAAGATAAATTTTCAACGAAGAATATTAATTTTCTACAAAAAGACGAATTTCCCAACAAAAAGAATCACCTTTTATCAAAATTGTTGTATTTTCAACAAAATAATCAAATTAAATTCAAACCTTTAGTTTATGGAAGCGAGTGCTCAACGAAATAGTTAAATTTCCTACCAATGAAATTATAATTTTCAATTAAAACGATAAATTTTCACTCAAGAAGATTATTTTTCTAACAAAAAAGATGAATTTGTAATTAAAAATGATAACATTTCTACCAAGAACAGTAGCTTTTAACAACAGAAATTAAATTTTTATCTAAATAGTTGAACTTTAATTAAATTTTTAGTTAAAAAAGGACTACATTTAAATAAAATAAGAATAGGAACTTTATAGTAGGTTAGGAAAAATGTGTTCCTTAATTGAGTAAACTCAGGTTAAAATCTTTTGAAAGAGGCACGCATTGTACCGAAACGTGAAGCCTTGAGAAAGGAGTTTTTAATCAAATAAATTTCTGAGTTCGAAAAAAGGTTTTTTGGCTCGATTTTATTTTAATTTATGTGGACAGTAAGAGACAAAGAAAAATCTTTGATTTAAAATGCATAAACATTGTCGACCGAAGAAAGGATTGATTTGGTTTTAAATCATTATACAGATCAAAATGATTCAACTGGACAGGCCATTATGTTCGCGAGAGTCAAATAATCGCGAGAGGAAAATGCTTTACAACAAAAATTATCCTTATTTTTTACAGTGGACATTAAACTTGACACCTGTATTAAATAACAATTATTTTTAGAAAAAAAAATGTCTCCCGAGTCTTTGGTAGCTTGGAACGCGGTCGCTCGATTCAACTGTCTGACTGGAAAACGTAATATATACTTTAGACTGACGTACACTTGTACAGTACCGGCGACGTTCCTTTGCATCTCAGAAACGATTGCCCATTATACTCAACTCGCGAGTTTCAAGTCATCGTGATTTCTGCGACACAGAGATCAGATGGACTTTGGCGGAAGGCCTGACACTTTCATGTATGTCCACCTTACACACTCTACTCATGTACATACACTCATCTATAAAAATGTATCATTATGTATAAATCAGTACTTGCATTAATGTATTAGTGCACGTATTGGTACGAGTTCACGCGTATGTTAAACCGCGAGCACACAAGGAGTCTGAATGCTATAAGAAGGGTTCTGTATCAGAGTACTTTTCATCGCTATGCCTTCTTGACGCCCACATTCGTACTGGCTCGCTATTGCTGCACCTCTGTACACGCTTATCTCTACACACTCGTCTAATGTGTGCATGCGTAAGCATATATACGAACACGGTGTAGTGTACCTGAACGTGAATTCATGCAACAATGGGCATTCGTCCTCTCGTCGTGTATCGACGCGCCTTGTGTCTTCGCCCTCTGTACCAGTATGACTAACGGCACTCAAAAGAGATGCGTGAGAAGTACCTGGATATGCACTTACACGTTTTGTACTTCCCCGTAATATGTAGCCCATGCGTGCAAACGCGCGAATAAGTGCTCGAGGAATATCAACGTCCGTTTACGTTTAGAAGATTTTCTGATGATTGCGTCTTATATGACTACGGAAATGCGGCATCGCTTTTGGTAAACAAAGTAGTAAAGGAATAGGCTGTATTTCAGTGGAAGGTCAAGCGGCTTTTCACACAGCAAGTACACGTTGTTACAAAAATCTGTACGAGGTTTAATATACATGTGTGTGAAGCAAATATGTATTACCGCTACTGAAATGTGACATGCATTGGTGTAGTGAATTTAATATACATGTGTATTAAATTTAATATACAGGTCAGTATAGCAATGTGCGTGAAAACTCAACGTGCTTTAATTTCTTTAAATCTTGTCAAATATTATTAAATAAATTGATAATCTAGAATTCGTTGACTGAATTGCTTTTTTTTATGAAAGTGCAATGTAAAGGTAAAACTTTTTCCTTATTTCGCTCTAAATAGTCCAAATTCAAATTTAAGGCGAAGACAGTTAATTGTAGTTTAGGTCTGTCATTTCTTTGCTTAGTTGAACTTTTCGACTTGAAATCCAATTTTATTTTTTTGGTTAACAGGAAGACGGTATCATGATTTATTATTCACAATCGAAAATTTGTGCTAAACTTATTTTAAATTTGTGAAAAATGGAATTATCTAACTTTTCTTGTAAGTGATTAACATGAATGTATATTTAATTTAATAAGGTCGCTTTTAACGGCGATTTTTTATGCTTGATATATTAATTTGAATGCACTTGGGTATATTAAGTTTAATATTATTTTTAACAGTACAAGAGTAGGATGGACTGGGGTTAAGTTGTACAATTAACATTCATTGCTCTTAAAAAATTCAAACAATTTCATATAAAGCAGATCCAAAACTGTTTTTTCTTTCTTCGACAGTTATATAAATCTTCATTAAATATTTTAGCAAATTATCGCTAATATGGTCGGTCTTAGGTCAACATGAAGTCGAATGAAAGGTCCAAAAACATGTAAGAAACATATTTATTTCTTAAAAAAAGAAATCCTCTACATTTCGAGCAACACTGCGGGTCTTTTTCAAGCGTCGATAAAAAACAAATCTCAGTCAAAAAACATTGACGTGTTTATAAAAAAAACTTCCTTCAACAAAAATAGTAAAAATAATTTTTTCCAATTGAAACATTAAAGATTATCTGGAGGCTCGAATAATTGATAAAAGTGTCACATTATAATTGCTGTAGTGCGCACTGACGGACGATATATGGGTAATTCTCCACAGACAGAGAACTTTGGTGTCCATTAAAAAACGCTCAGTTTGGATTCTTTTATAGGTATTTTTATCAGTATAAAGATTATAATTCCTTAATTTCATCAATTTTTTCTAGTGTATTCTTTTCTGCACAGAATTATTTTGTTCTAACGTCATCATTTTTGGTTCGAAATTCAACTCTTTGGTTGAAAATTCGTCTTTTGGGTTGAATTTCAACTGTTTTGTAGAGCAATCGTAATTTTCTGTTTAAAATTCAACTAATTGGTAAAAAATTGCTCTTTTTTGTTTGAAAATTCATCTCTTTTGGTGTAAATTCAATCTTTTTCGTTTGTTAAAAATGAGACTGTATGGTTGAAAAATACTTTATTTTGATTGAGGCTTCAATTTTTTTTCTAAAAATTCTTCTCTTTTGGATGAATTCAACTGCTTTTAATTTAAAATGGAAATCTTTTTTTGTTCGAATATAAACTATTACATTTGTTGGTTGAGAATTCATATTTTCGGGTTAAAATTTTATTAATTTGTTGAAAAGTTAATTATTTTGTTGAAAATTCAACAAGTGGGTTGAAAACTGGAATATTTGGTTAAAAATTAACTTTTTTGTTGAAGATGTAACATTTTAGGTAACAATTTATTATTGAAGCTGAAAATTAAAAATTAATCTTTTTTAGTAGAAAATTAATCTTTCTAGTTGAGAATTCAACAACTTGGATAACAATTGAACTACTTTGTTTAAAATTCATTTTTGAATGAATTCGACTCTTTCGGGTCGAAAATTCAATTCTGTTATATAAAATTTATTCTATATGCTAAAACTTTTTAATAATTTGTTAACAATTGAACAGATTTGTAGAAAAATTAAGAATTTGGTAGAAAATGCAACTGTTCAATTGAAAATGCAAATATTTGGTTAAAAATCAACTTTTTTGTCGAAAATTTATATTTTTTCTCTGAAAATTCGTCATTTTTTGGTAAAAATGATTCTTTTTGCTTAAAAATTCATTTTTTCCATTAAAATTAATCCATTTGGTTGAAAATTCATCAAGTTTGCTGGAAATGCAAATGCATTAATAATTTTACTCAAAAGAATTAAGTCCCCTATTTTCGTAAAAAATCTCCTCATTTCCATTGTTTTTAGAGAATTTGGCCTTTGAAGGGGGACTTTAACCAAATTAAATCTCTGTAAAGATGATTTTTATTTGCACCTACAGAAATAAATTATATTTCAAATTTAATTTCCCGACTAAATCGTAAGCGATTTCTTCCCTGTCTAAAATATCCTTTAAATCCACAAAATTAGCAAATAAATCGTTTAGGAAATATTTAAAATCGGTATTATCTGGAAATTGGGTATAAATTCTGGATTTAAGATGTACCTGAAGCGCATAACATTCAAATGAATGAAACCTTTTTTCCTATTTTTATTTTATCAAAAAATATTGTTGCATCTACAAATGAAATCATGCATTCAAAGTATATTCTGTAATCTGTTTTTTGCAATATAAATGGCATCAACATTTTAGCGCTATTTCTAGTTTACAGAGCCACCAATAAAAATGTCGTTCATTTGAACGTTTAGAACTTCAGGTACTTCAATTTGAGGTGTTTTAGGTGATTTTCCAAATTACAAGGTAGAAGAGGGAATTAGGTAAAAAAGAGGACAAACTGTGATCCATGCATTTGTCTTATCTTCAAGATATTTTCGATGTACAGCTCATGTTCCGACCGAAATCATTCTCAGTCACCTTCAATTATAGAAGCAGGTTATGCTCAATTCTCATGCAGCTTGCGAACTGGATATCCGAACTTTCAGCTTCATAATTGAATTACGTTAGATATGTGTTCGTCCGCTTACAGATGCTCCACTTGATTCTACCATGGTAATGTAGTAAGTGTGCGAGTACTTACAGTGTGTAGTAGATTACGTTAAGTCAAATTGTTAGATTCACACCCTTACGGATTTGCATTCAGCTCTTCATTAGCTACACCCAATTCCAGATCTTTTGGATAATCCGGTTATCTATTTTTAAAGCTGCTAATAGAGACAGCATTCTTTATGAAAGTTATTTTCTAAATCATATGTAAATATTTTCAGCAGACGCTTATTAGGCTTACTATAGGGCATAGGCCATGTCTGCTGATTATAAAACAATAGTTCGCATTTACATATGTAATTATATTTGCACTCACTCAACACTTCCTGAATAACAAATTATCCATCAACTGAACTCGCCTATGATAAAAAAAATAAATTAGTTTCCAATTAAAAAAATATTAGGAACTAATTTTTAAATAAAGTTTACAATGATAAACAATTTCAAATTGGATTTCAATTTTCAAAATTTATCTTTTTCAATGTTCAAATAGAAAGTTTCCACTGTGAAAACGGTTAAGGATAAATATAATTTTTACAAAATGACTCGCTGTCCCGAAATTATGGATGACTAGTCAAATATTTTTCATAAGCTTGGCTAATCGTCTCGAATTTTCAGGACGACTAGTCCGTTCCCTTTTCCAACTCCTTAATTTTTCGGAAGGCTAGCCACACCCTAATTTTTAATATAATGTTCACTATTTACAGTTAAAAATCTTGAAAATTTAACATATAACAAAATTAAATATTCTACTATCTTAAATGATGATAATTGAATAAAAATGTTAAGCCATTTCAAGCCCAAAAAAGTGAATAAATTTACAATTGAATTAAACAATTTAGTGAATTAATTGGATTCAAAACCGAAAAAGTTCTAATTCGAAGTATCGAAAATTTTAAAACTTTAAAATTAACTGATGAATTATTTTAAACTTGACATTTATTTTATTTTTTTAATTTGACATCTTT
Organism: Belonocnema kinseyi; assembly: GCF_010883055.1. Classification (NCBI taxonomy): domain Eukaryota; kingdom Metazoa; phylum Arthropoda; class Insecta; order Hymenoptera; family Cynipidae; genus Belonocnema; species Belonocnema kinseyi. The sequence continues at coordinate 64,240,174 of NC_046662.1, read as the reverse complement.
GAATGTTAAGCAGTTAAAACATAAACATTGTATAGAATTTTTTGTATGATATAATATTTATTGGTAATTATTTAAATATAATTTCT
>NC_046662.1:64237414-64239988 GCF_010883055.1 Belonocnema kinseyi | reverse complement strand
AATAGAAACTTAAGTTAATGATCAGTGATACAAATATTAAAAAAACTATCACTGATTCTCAGTGAAATGCCACAGGTTAAAATTTAAAAATTATTTAAATTCGCAATTTTTTAAAGAATTTTTAAGCATTAACCGAAAAAAAAATATTAAAAATGAAAACGCTGGAGTAGTTCAGCATTCCAAATACGCTTTGAACCTAAATTGTACATAAATTGTGCAAATGCTCAATTTCGCCTCTGTACTTCAAATATAATAGATATCTGATCAAAATGCAAGCATCGAAGCATAATAAGGTTTCACAGCATGACAATGACTGTGTCTGACATTTAAAGTCTGGCTGTCAAACTCCCCAACATTCTCACCCCAATTTCAAAGTTTCGCCTCCCTAGAAAAGAGGTATTCTTATTTTCTTTTCATTAAAGTTATTTATGTATTGGATACATTGTACTGTAAGGCTATGTTATTGTGAAAAAATGTATAGATATATTCAATGAAGTGGACTGATATAATAATGATCAGTGGGTATGGTCTGTTGCAGCACTAATTTGAAATTAGCCTCAGGGAGAGCATGTCTCTGACACGACCCTTATTCCGAGGACCTTGTTCGACTATCCTGTGTCCCTCGACCTCATCTCCCTTAGTACGGGCTTTGGCTAGACGGTATACATAATAACGAGACCTTCAGGCAACATCGCTTTGGCGAATCCAGTCCATTGCTTATTTCCCCTGCCATCATCAAAACTCGCAGTTTCCAGCTTCCAGAATCTACATTTTTTACTCGTCATTACAGTCAAAGATACAAGGATAGGCCATGATTTATATTTCTATATCATAAAAACATCTCTCAGAAATCGAGGATGTTTTCAAAAAATATAGAACAATGTTGTACTATATATAGTGACCCAAAAAAATATAGACCCAATTCTTCAAAACCCTATGTGCCATATTACCCCTCGTAACATATTACCAAAAATATACTACTCTAACCAAAAACATAGCCCGAAATGTCACAATACCCCTTGTGCCACGCTACCCGTGCAGAAATTGCCAAATATTTGCCTTATTTCCGACTTGGGCCACATCGGGCAAACAATTTTTTGCTTGTTAAATTTGGCCCCCTCTAGACCCCGGCTTAACAGCCAAGCTTGCCAGTAGATGGTGCTCTATTAATTTCGGGGACTAAAGTGGGTTGACTCCAAATCGCCCAAGTTTCAATGTAAAATGTCAAGCGTCAAAAATATTTCAATTATTATTTGTAAAAGTGACAAAATAAGTGGGGAAAAATGCCAAAAGTGAGCACAAGACGAGTGCGTAGATATAGTATACTTCAAAATATTCCTGAATTACGTGTTGAAGACTATAATAAATAAATTTATTAAGAATGTTAAGATGAAACGTAACCTCGAAATGAGGTTATTTATTCATAAGAAAAGTAGCAAAAGTAATATTTCATTTGTTGAATGTGGAAACAAATTATATGAAATATAAATACAACCTTCTTATTTATATTCACTTTTGTAAAAATAACTTAAAGAGCCAGTGCGATATCATACTCCACTTATTTCGAAATAACTTTCCACAATCAAGTTCAATATAGAAATTGAAAGCAGCTTCAATTTACACATTCAAACCAAAAATATATTGCAAAATAATTAAATGTTTTATCATACACAAATTCTGGCTGTTATATTACGTCGTTTGACTTTTTCCGTTTGCTCGAAAAAAAGTGTCTGACATAATCCAATTTTTTCATATCGCGATCTGTTAGATAACCTGATGTTTATATTCTGAAATTTCAGTTAAGGACGTGATATATTTGATTTAAATAGTTTTTATTTAAGAATCCCTGTTAATTAGGAATAAGAAAAATAAATTAATATGGACTCGATCGGGGCCAGGCATGGTTATCTCTGGGCGCAGCGCTTGGGCCCTGATCGGGCATCGCGTTTTATTTCGAGTCTAGCCCCATCTAGATAGCCTGATTTGGGCCAAATTCTGCCCGATCTGGCCCCGTTCAGATCCAAATTGGAATTTCTGCACGGGAACCCATGTGCCTTATTACCTCATATGATACATTGCCTTATTTTTCATATTACCGCATATCACATTACTGCCTATTTTGTTTTCCCACATTACCCGAAATATACCTCACTAACCAAAATATAGATCCGATGTGCCACATTACCTCATGTGCCACATATTGTTCCATGTGTCATATTACTCCATGACCCATATTACCCCATGTGACCTATTGCCCTATGTGCCATACTTTCCAATATGCCAAATTACCCGTAGAATATTACCTTATTTTTTGTCGCACTAAAGAGATACACCCAAAATTGTAACTCTCTCTGTGTTTCTAAAAAAGATAGTAGAATATTGTACCAAAAATACAGACCCCAATTTTTTACAATCCACCTTTATGAAAAGGAAATACATATTACGTACTGTAATTACTAACATAGTCAACAACATGGTTATTTATATTATTTATGGACAAGTGTTTAAGAATGGCTCTCTTCGACGAAGAGGGTGTGGATCTCGAAACAGTAAGGGTACGAGGGCTAGCGTTCG
>NC_046662.1:64218689-64237314 GCF_010883055.1 Belonocnema kinseyi | reverse complement strand
GTAAAGTAAATGGCAGCGTGCCCAGAGGTAGACCGCGGAAAGAATGGTTAGAATGTGTGAATGAGACCCTACATAGAAGAGACATAAGAAGTCACAGAAACAAGAGAGTCTGCATGAAAAAATGCATGGACATAAAAGAAGCTAGAGAAATATGCCAGGACAGGAAAGTATTGCGGAAAATAGTTAATAAAAAGAGTGTCAGTAGAGTGAATGACGCCTAAAACAAAAGACCTTGGCTACTAATGGACCCAAGTGGGGAACCTTACATAACGGCTTCGTGAGGTTCTTCGCTTGGGGTGATTGCTAGAGAGATTTATCAGCAACCTGGGTCGGAGAAGTGTTGCGGAACGAACGTGTTATTTACTTAAATAGCACGAGAATTCTGGATCAATCTGAAAAATATCTATCCCATCCACACACTACTCCTTTCCCCTGCCGAGTGAGTCACGCCTACCCCGAAAGGGAAATGGCTTAATGGTGTAATAAAAAATAACGTTTATTTGCTATAAACAGAGCTTCGAGCGCGAAGGGTTGCTACAAAATCACAATTTCAAAATTCCTTGATAAGTTTTCATTTCCCTTGACCGTCATAAATTTTTCTTTCACGTGTTAAAAAAAATCATACACCTACACTGAAAATTTTTTGGGCGAGCTGCTCGCCCACGTGGTAGAGCTGGAACCTGCTCCTATATTTTCGGTACGCTCTGTTCCCACATTGGAACCGCTGTAGTCCCAACAGTATTGGTACAGTAACGCTCCCTTCAGGCGGAAGCATGGAATCCCCACGCCGAGTTTCGCGCGGAGTGATACAGTTATAGTTTATACTCGTGGGGCAATTTCATTCTCTTTTGTGGGCTGCTGCGTTCCCAACACACGGGAAAGGATCTGCTCGCACGTTTGGTAAAATAGCTTACTTAAATGTGGTCTGGCCGCTACACCAACCGTCGTGGTGGCGCTGCGTTGCCACTAAGAAGACAGCTGCTTGCCCAAATTTTTTTCAGTTTAGGTCCTTGATGATAAATACTGCTACTGTAAAAAATCGTTTATTTCTAAATTTTATTATTATTACACCATTAAGCCATTTCCTTTCGGGGTAGGCGTGACTCACTCGGTAGGGGAAAGGAGTAGTGCGTGTGGAAAGGATAGAGATTTTTCAGATTGATCCAGAATTCTCGTGCTATTTAAGTAAATAACACGTTCGTTCCGCAACACTGCTTCGACCCAGGTTGCTGATCAATCTCTCTAGCAATCACCCCAAGCGAAGAACCTCACGAAGTCATTATGTAAGGTTCCCCACTTGGGTCCATTAGTAGCCAAGATCTTTGTTTCAGGCTTCATTCACTCTACTGACACTCTTTTTATTAACTATTTGCCGCCATACTTTCCTGTCCTGGCATACTTCTTTAGCTTCTTTTATGTCCATGTATTTTTTCATGCGGGCTTTCGTGTTTCTGTGACTTCCTATGTCTCTTCTAAGTAGGGTCTCATTCACACATTCTAACCATTCTTTCCGCGGTCTACTTCTGGGCACGCTGCCATTTACTTTACCTTGATCCACTTGTATCGTTAGTCGTTCATTTGGCATTCTCTCAACTTTACTTCCAATTATTTTAGTTATGTGACAATCCTCATACTGAACAAAAATATAAGATAAATTTTGGGTGGAAAAAAATATTTTTAAACCGAATATTTAAATTTTCAAATTCTCAACAAAAAAATATATTTTCAATAACATAGTGAAAATTTTAACTGAAGAGATGAAGCTTCAAACAAAATAATGAATTCTTCACGGAATGTACTTTAGTTGATTTTTCCCACCAAAAGATATTTTAATTTTTAATAGAAAATGGTTAAATTTAACCAAAAAGTACGACCTTTTAACAAACTAGTTCAAAGCTCAACCAAAAAAAATTATTTTTTAAACCAAAAACAAGAATTTGCAACAAAAAAGTGTTACATTTTTAACCAACAATGATTTTGAGTTTATAAAAAAAAATGTTGAACTTTCAAGCCCAAGAGACCAATTTTCTAAAAAAAAAAAAGGTAAATATTTAACACAAAAATATGAACAATCTACTAAAATAATTGAATGTTTATCACAAAAAATAAGAGTTTTAAAAACAAAATTAATGAAATTTCAACTGAAAAGGAGAAAAAGCAAATATCCATGGAAAAATGGAATAGTTACATTTTCAGTTGAAAAAATTAATTAAAAAAAAAAGTATTTAAAAAAAAAAAGTATTTTCAAAAAAAAAGTTCAATTTTCAATTAAAGGAATAAGTTTTTAACAGAATAGTTCAATTGTAAACTAAAAAAATTTATTTTCGACTGAAACAGATAAATTTTCAAGCAAAAATGAAGTACTTAGGCATCAAATTAAAAAATTAATCTTCTACAAAAAAAATCCACAAAAAGCTCAATTTTCAACCAAAGAATTTAATTTTTGACCAAAAAGATGAATTTTCAACTACAAAAAAAAATAATTTACCGCAAAAGGAGGTCACTTAAAAAATGGAATGGTAAAATTTTCAATTAAAAAAATTATTTTAAAAAAAAGGAAGAAATTTGAACAAAATTGTTAAGTTTTCAAGAACAAAAAAAGCTTTGTGCATTAAAATGATAAACGATCGACCAAAACGTGAGTTTGTAATAAACAGATAAATTTTAACCAGATGCATTTATATCCAAAAAATATTGCATTTTTACGATAAAAGACAGTAAAAGAGATTATCAACAAAACAGTTGAATTTTGAATCAAAAAGAATTTCTTTATAATGAAATTGTTGCATTTTTATTAAAACAATACAAAATATTAACCACCAGCTTAACTTAAAAACAAATTATTAAATTACAAGTTTTTATTTTAAATGTTTGAAAATTTCAGGAAAACATCTTACGTAATTTGCAGATGGGCTCTAAACTTCGACTTCAATGCATCCAAAATTCCTCTCTTTCATGTTTTCCTTGACAATCCCTATAACCAGTCTTAAATTCCCTGAATTTCCAGAATTTTCTGAATTGTAGCAGCTCTGATAAAGGATGATGATAAATTATGTAGAAAATGCACCAATTTATCAGTAAATCATCTCGAAGAAATTTAAATTCCCAGAATAAATTGAAACTATTTAAAAGTTTGTTAAACAAGACAACCATACTGTTTCCATACTGTGTTTAGAAATTTAATATCTTCTCGAGGATGCAAAATTAATTTAAGCTTAAGAGGAAAGCTAAACTGTTTAAGTACGGCGATGAGAGAAAACTTGTAATCACGTCTGAACCAGTAAAATTATATCCGAAAGCTGTGAGTTTTCTCAGCATAGGAGAAATCTCTCTGATGCATAAGAAATACCGCGAAAGAGCAAATAATAAAACGACTTAGCAGACTCTGCTCACGTACGGATTTAAGAAAACCGGGCCTGCCACGTATCAAAAGCGATTCGTAGACGTCTAGAAGACTTTTTTCTTTTCTGAGCCATCCGGATCTTTCAAAGAAGCGAACGAAAGTATGTACGTTAATCCGCGAGAACAACTTCACCAAATTTTCGGTCATTTTGCTCCTTTTCTTCTGTTCTTTTCCTTGTGCACCGACTGGCTTTCACTCAGAAAAATATTATCATCCTGTTTCTGTCAGTTATGGTTATACAGTTATCTTGTTAAGATATGGCTTTGTCGTAAAATATTAATGCGAATATTCCTTTTCGAGTATTAATTAGCTGAACCGGATTTAATAAAATCAGGTATTTAAAACTTTGGTCTTGATATACATATTTTGATCTTTAATTTTAACAAGGTGACCACTAAAATCTCAGAAACCAATTTTCGGTAGTTTATTGGGTTTCACAAACTTTTCTCCTTTATTCAAACTTACGATTAAGGTCTTCAAAAGTGAACAATTTATATGTTGAATTACCCAAAAAAGAAGTTAATAATTTTGTATTCTAACAAGAAACGATAAATTAAATTCAATATAATTTCTGGATTTATTCAGAAAACTAGCTGAACTTTATAAGCACTTTGCTTCCTCTCAGGTAGCAAATAAATTTGACTTATATAGTAAGTTTCCCTTATATAAAAAAATTAAAACATTTTTAATTTTTATAAATCGCTTTGGATAGAACAGGAAATGTTATCAAAGGTTTCTGGATTGATTTATTATTCAAAGCGTCCAAAAAACGTGAACAATTACCTCATATACAGTAAGGTTCTACTCCCAATGTGAAAAAAGTTTTTCTGATATAAAAATATAAATAATTCTTTGCATAAAAAAGTGTATAATTATTCTCCTTTATTAGAATCCGTAAGTTTTTACTCTATTCCCGCCCTATCTGACGTAATTTTTGCCTACTAACTTTTTTTCGTGAATTTAGCAATCACGGTGAATCAGATGAATTTTGAACAAAATAAGTACACCTTGAATCAAGTAATTAAATTATTGCATACAAAAAATTAAAGTTTTACCAGACAAGACGAATTTACAACCAAATAAATTAATTTTAAACGAAATAGTTGAAGTTTTAAACTAAAAAAAGAACAATTTTGAACAAATAATGGAAAGGTTAAATTTTCAGTAACAAAATTATTTTCCATCAAAAACAATTAATTCTATACAAAAACGCTCAATTTTCTACAAATTGTTGAATTTTCAACACAAAAGTATAAATTTTCAACCAAAAAGTTTACTGTCAATCAAACATTTAAAAAAAAAATTAATTAAAAAAAACGAACTTTCATTAAAGTAGTTCAGTTTTCAATCAAAAAGATGACGTTACATCTAAAATTATGAATGATGGTTGACATTTCATCGAAAAAAATTTTAATTCAACATAAAAAACATTTACATTTAAACAAAAAAGACCAAATAGATAAATTTTTAGCCAAAAAAGATGATCTTTCTATACCAAAGACATCATTATTGAACTAGAAAATTTATTATTGACAAAAAAGTTCAACTTATGACCAAATAGTTAAATTTTCGAGACAAAATACGAATTGTCTACAAGAAAGTTGAGTTAAAAAAAACACCTTTTAGTTAAGAAGGAAAGAAATTTGAAACTGTTGAATTTTCAAGTCAAATAATGAATTTTCAACGAAATAGTTGAATTTTCAATGACTTTTTGATCAAACTGTTGAACTTTCAACAAAATAAATTTATTTGCGGAATAAAATAGTATAATTTTGAACAAAAAATATGATTTTTCAACAAAATGGGTTCATTTTTAACAAAATAGTTGAATTTTTAAACTAAAAATATCAGTTTTTAACCCTTAATTGAATAGTTAAATTTTCACTAAAAAAATTATTTTCCGATGGATAAAATGAATTTTACACAGAAAAGTTGAATTTTCTAAATAAATGAAAAAAAACAAGCACTCACGGATTAAAAAATGCCATTCGAGTTCCTGGCGTCGAAATACATTGAAATATATAAAAAAAGTATATTTGAAAATGTGCATAACTACAAACCTCCTCTATGAGGAAGCAATTATTTAATTCAATTTTTATTATTTTATTTTCTGAATGTTCAAAATAATAGAGTGTAATTATAGATACCATAAACTAGGATAATTTTATAATTATAAAAATAAGTTGGATAATATTATGTGAAGATTAGTCAAATCTATTTGAAATTGAAGAATTACGAAAAAGTTTTTTAACTTAATTGTGAAGTAATAATTAATTAATTAAATAATAAGAAATGTATGGGCATCTTTAGGGATGAAAATTGAGACATTATAACTGTTATCAAGATTGAAGATTGGAAATGCATTGGTAGAAGTAGAGCAAAAATGAATATTGAACGTGACCGATTCAACAGTAATTTAATCCCATTTCACGTGTCTTAACCCGTCTTTAACTTCGGATCAATTTTGCACGGTTAAAGAGATTATGGACATCTATATAATTACTAATTAGTCATGGTCGTAAAGTACAGGCTAGTAATAATGACTTCCCTATTTATGAAATTCGACAAAACTTTTTAATGTTATTTTAACATTACTTGAGTATTGTCTGTGGGTTTCAAGGAAAATAATTAGAAAGACAATTAGGGCTTGCTTTTATTTCAATTTTAATTTAAGAAATTCACGTTCAGAGACCCTGAAATTAGGTGCAATACTATAATTATTATGGAAACCTGGATTCAGGGTTCATTTAAAGTTAATAATAACTACCCTGAATCCATTTAACCATAATAATTATAGTATTGCACTTAATTTTAAAGAGTTTTTCATGCCTCGAGGATCCGCAACTTGAATGCAAAACTATAATTATTATGAAAAACTGGGTTAAGGGTGGCTGAAGATTTTTTTATTTGAAATAATAAAAACTAAACTGCGAATTAAGTCGGGTAAAATGATACACCCCCGAATTTTCAAATTTCCAAACAAAAGCTTTAAACATTATTTTAATTCCAAAAACCTTTTATTCAACTGTTTAGGAATGAACAAGTAAAATATTTTTTTTAAATTGATCTCAGTAGGTTTAATTCTAAGGGCTTAAAAAAAACTTAATTAATAAACTAAATATCGCCACATTTATCATCGGAAAAAATTCCTAAAGATTTATATTTGTTCTCGGTCGTAAAAGTGAAAATATTCCTGGTAACTACAGACTTTACAGCTAAAAAAGCCCTGAAAGCAGGGAAAATAGGAAAAATGTTCACGAAAATAGGGAGATAAACTGTTTTCAATAAAATGAATATATAGGTATATTGAATTCAATATGAAAGGCTTTAAATTCTTATATAAGATTTCAAGTAAAAATGCATTGTAATTTCCACAAATTAGTTGAATTTTTAACAACAAAATAGGGATTCGAACGAAATTAAGGGGCATTATCAGATATTTTCCAATTATTTCTTAAAATTCCATATAATTTGCCTGAAAAGAATCCTAAGTATGAAAAGTCACTAAAAAATAATGGAATTACGGAGGCACATTGTCAAATATGTGTTTCGAAAGTTTAGTTACGTTCCTTTTCGTTCTTTTTTATATAAAATACGATTAACACATAATTTTGACATTGTGTCTTCGTAGGCTCATTATTTTTTATAATTTTTTAGACTAAGCTTAGTGTTTAGCCAAATTCTTTTAACTTTATCGAGATAATTGGTAAATATCCAAAAATGCCCCTTAATTTCGCTCGAATCTCTGCAACAAAAAATGAGCTTCTAACAAAAGGTTTGAGTTTTCAAGTCAAAAACTTAAATACTTTAGAAAACAGTTAATTCAAAAAAAATAATTTAATTTTCAACCAAATAGTCGATCTAAAAGAAAACTTTAAACAATTGCATTTTTAACTAAATAGTTAAATGGTCACGCTCAAAAGACGTATTTTTTGGAAGAAAGTAAATTACCATGCAAAAAGTTTTTATTCGGATAATAAAGATCGTTTTCGTACCAAAAAAAGATGATTTTTTTATCCAAAAATACCAACTTTTAACAAAAATATGACTTTTCAATAAAATAGTTAAATTTTTAACCAAATAGTTCATTTTTAACTTTTGAATACAAATTATTAACAGCATATTTAAATTTTCAAAAGAAAAAAAAACATTTGCATTTTAAACTGAAAACTTGAATTTCCAAACCAAGAAGACGTACTTTACAGATTTACAACAAGAAATGTAATTAATTTTTAATCAAACAGCAGTATTTACAACTAAATAGTTCAAATCTCAATAAAACAGACAAAATTTTCAACAAAATAGCTACATTTTTGAGCAAAAAAAGACACATGTTTTTAGAAGACATTTGAATTTAAAAAATATATATATTTTCAGCTATGAGAGATGACTTTTCTACTGAAAAAAGATTAATTTTCTATCCAAAAGGACAAATTTTCAGAAAAACCTTCGAATGCTTGATGAACAAATGATTTTTCAATAAAATAATGTAATTTTTAACTAAATATTGTATTTTCAGCTTACCAGGGTTAATTAAAAAAAATTAATTTAATCACAAACAGTTGCATTTTCAACTATATAGTTAAATTTTCCAACAAAAAAGAAGATTATTTAGGCGATAGTTCAATTATTATCAACCTAAAAAGCTACATTTACAACAAAGAATATAACTTTTAACCAAACAGTTGCAATTATAACTAAATAGTTGCACTGTTGAACAAAGAGAGGGAATTTTTCAAGAAAATAGTTGCATTTTTAAACAAAAAATTGAATTTTTGAGGCAAAAAGATCATTTTTTTAGAAGAGACCTGAATTTTCCACAAAAAAGTGAATTTTCATTCAAATAAGATGACTTTACTATCCAAAAAGATGAATTCTCTCGCCAAATAGGCAAGTTTTTAACAAAATAGTTGAATTTTCAAGCAAAAAGGATCACTATTTAACCAAATGAATGGATTTTTAACAAAATAATTAAATTTTAAATAAAATAGTTTAACATTTTTATTGGGTTCTATTACTTTACTGTTGAGGGCGTTTTATTATGTGCTGCAGTAAATTTAAAACTAACCATTATTTTACCAACGTTAAGGTTTTTTATAGAAAATTAAATAAAATTTGCATTAATTTCCAGTTTTCCCATGCAGTGGCCACCCTATGCACTGGGAAATATGTAATGGTGAATTCCTGCTAACAAGTTTCAGCTGAAAATTTATTACCTTACAAATAAGTTTCATTAGACCAAGATAAAGCCGAATGATATTTTATATGATTTGAAATAACAACTCACTCTTCCATCATAAAACAAAAAAATTATCGTTAAAAAATAAAATATTTCATCCTCAATGGACTATATTCACGCGAAAAATAGAAACTGAATTTTTTCAAGTGAACTTTTCACTCGGTGTAGTAATGCTCTCAGTGCATTGCTTTTTCCATGGTTTCTAGTGACTCGATTCATTTCCCCAAAATTCATTTAAATCTGAATTTGGTTTAAATGAAGCTCCTCTTTTCTATATGAGTAAAAGCTCCACAATTGAAGCGCATTTTAAAATATCGACAATCGAAAAGAATCCGACAAGTGAATAGGGCACAGGAGTGTCGCTGACATTAATCTTTGGCGTATGTAATGGAAATAAAATTGCGAGCCTTCATGACTGGAATTATTGGGAATAAATTATGCATTACGATTAAGGTATGCGTGTGCGTTCGCACGGCTATACGGGAATAAATTTTGCGGCACAACGCACGTGATGTACGAACTCGTCGGGTTATAAATAAAATTTGGATTAATTCAATAGCCCGGCTTGCAAAATGCGGTATTAAAACGGGGAACACAATTCTAAACGACAATGTATGATCTAATCCGATTGAGGTCTAAATACTCAAAGGTGCTAGAACTTCTCTTAACATAAAATATCGATTTCCACATGAATTACTCCTGTTTCTTGATAGGCTTAACTCTTGGCTAACTGGTCTTGGAAGAACACTGGCCTTAATTCAAAGTATTGATGGTGGCTTTCAAATATCTCTCAAAAGCCTAAGAAGTTCCAATTGTGGAACATGCGTCATTTCAGATTTTAAATTCATCCTGAAGCCTTCAAAACTGAAGGACTTCAAATGGGTGGACGAAAAACTTCATTTTCTTTCAAATCTCAGATTTTTGTCCTCATTAATTTTTTAATATGCCTGATAATCAATATTTACAGACAAGACTTTTAATCTTTTAACATTGTTAAGGAAGAATATTTTATAGCCAGAATAGAATAATAAAATTTCAGATTAAAAATTTAAAAATTTAATTTATCTATATTATTTATCAGACCAACCAAAAAGACCTTCAATCTAAAAGGACCAATTTTCAACAATGCAGTTGAATTTTATATTTAAAAAATTACTTCGTAAGAAAATAGTTAAATTTTCCAGTAAATAAAAGAAATCTTCAACAACAAAAAAATAGTTGAGTTTTCAACTTAGGAAGATGAATTTTCAACAAAATGGTAAAATTTTCTAACAAAAAAGATCAAACTACACAAAAAAATTGGTCGAATTAAACATTTTTGTTATCCTATATGAAAGATGGACTTAGTTTGAATTCAACACAATTTTTTTGTGTTAAATAATAATGTGTTAAAATTAATTAAATTTGGTTAGAATCTAAAACAATTTTCAATCAATGAAATATTGACTTGGCCATATATCAAAAGAAAAATCTATTTTAATTAAGCAGAGTTGGATTTTCACAAAAATAATTAAACGTCCAACAAAATAGTTGAAAATTCAACAAAAAATTCGAATTTTTTTATCAAGAAGACTACCTTTATATCAGTAAACAAATTAATTACAAATTTTTTAACCCAAATAGATAAACTTTAAATCAAAGAAATTAATTGTCATTTAAAAAGATGAATTTTCCAACCGAACGAGCGAATTATAACTATAATATCATTATAGTCAAGTAAGAAAAAATAAGTTCTTCGAAGTTGTTCAACTTCCAAGCCAAAAGACGAATTTTTTATAAAACAGTTGAATTTTTATCCCAAAAATATGAATAAAAACAAAATAGGTCGATTTTCCCCGAAAGAGATGAACCTTCTCTCTGAATAATAAATTTTTAACAAAGTAGTTCAACTTTTACTCAAGCAGTGGAATTGTCAATTAACAAAGATGAATTGTCAACGAAATAATTGAACATGGAACCAAAGAGATAACAAAAAAATTCAAAAAAGGACCTTTAGTTAAGTAGATTGATTTTCAACCAAAAAAATTTAATTGTGCACGACATAATATAATAGTTGACATTTCAAATAAAAAATATTTAAATTTTAAATGAAAATTTTTTAAAAAATTTGAATATCAATCAAGAAAGATGTCATTAGAATTTTCAATACCAAAATATGATTTTTTAAGAAAAACTTAATTTTCAAAAAAACGGATGGCTTTGAAAAAAATGATTAAACTTTCAAACAAGCAATACAATTTTTTACAAAAAATATGATCCCCAGGAGGACGAAATTGCAAACGAAAAATAGAATTAGAAGGAAAATAAATTACCAACAAGGATATTATATCAGGGTGGCGCCAAATCTTAATTTTGAAAAATTCTAAGCAATTTCAAATCAAACGCAGATGAATGCCTTTGCAAACCTTGCAAATTTGCAATTTTTTATTCAACCTTTCAAATTTGAACAATTTTCAAGTTAGGACAATAAAAAAATGTCAGATTCAAAACAGCATTGAATTTTGGGTGGTTTGAAGATGGAAATATTTGAGAATGAAAAATTGAAAAGCTTTACATTTAAGGCCTTTAAAATGTGACATTTTTGAGTATATTGAAAAACTCTCAGTTTTCAAAATAACATTCGGAATAGAAAAAATAAGAAGAAAGGGCTTAAGATTAAAAATTCTAAAAACTGGCCTTCATAAATTCTTAAATTATGGAAGATTTTAAATTTTAATTGCTGTAAACTGAATATTTGAAACTTAATCTAACTCGTATGATGAAATAAATATAAAATGAGACTCAAAATAATGGGTCAGGTTTTTCTACTGAGAATTAAAAATTTTTCTTAGTCTACAATAATTCCCAATATCTTTAGGTTTTCAAACCCTTTCAAATTTCTATTTAGTTGTCATTTTATATCAAGAAAAATGACTTGCCCAATTGAAGTATCGACGTCTTCATTCGAAAATATGAGGCATGGAAAAAATTTTAGATGACTACAGAGAAAATGTAAGAGTGATTCAGCTCAAATTCCTCCACCTATTCTTCATTGAGACGTTCCTATTTTTCACTCCAGCGTCTAGACTTGAAAAATGTGAAAATTTTATGTATGACAATCATTTATGTGGAATCAGACGTGAAATTTTATGCAACATTTCGTATTCAAAAAGAAATTCAAAAGGTTTAATGTTACCTAGAAATTCAACAATAAATTCAATGGGTTCAAAAAAAAGGTTCAAATTTTAGACATTATTTTAAAATAAATATTATGCAACTCTGGATGCCTAATTTAATTTTTGTTTAGTCTTGAACTTTGAATTTTTTAATTTGAAAATGTTACGTTTAGTAGGATAATTTTCTTATTGATCGATCCGTATTGAATTGTAAAATTTGAGTATGAAATCAGAAAATATGATAGTGTCCCATTGAAGCCCATGGAAGGGCCTAAACAGTAAAATTTCGATCAGGAGAAAAATAAAAAACAGCGAATTCACATCCATTTTAATTGCTAATCACACAGGTGCTCCCAAATGAAAGTAATAAAGTTTTACGCATCATTTTTATGCATCATTTATTATTTTATAATTTCCTCATACACACTTTTTACTTACAATTTTTGTTTTCAGACCTCAGATTCGCCTTTAAATATAAAACAACTGAAATTATTTTACGTTTTTCTCTTTATTGAAATGTTTTTTCTGGATTAACTATCTTTTTCAGGTGTTATCAAATTATTGACCATCCATGTGGTTAAATTGATTTTCATTATCTAGTTCGAACTACTAAAACAGTTGTTAATCAATCAAGTTATGCATGGTTTTAGTATTTTTAGGACTCGAAAACTAGAATTATTGACCATTCGTTCAGAAAAAACGTTGTATTTCGTTCAAACTGTCGTTTAAAATGGTTGTAACCTTTAAAATATATAAACTAAACTTCGTATATTCTGTACTAAAGTGTTCAATATGTATTAAAAATCCAAGCTATAATAGCTTTAATAAGTCGATATAAGATTGGATAACTTTTCTATTTCAATTTATGGACAGAGATTGTAGATAACATCATCTATAATCTATAATCTATATGATCCTATTTTAGTTTTTCTTCTTTGTCCACTGTTTTCGAGACAGAGCATTTGTCTAATTATTTATGAAGCATCTCGAATAGATTTATCATATTCTTTTTGCTGTATTCTCAATTAAACTTCCTTCAGTAAACCGGAGGAAATCTCTAAAAAAAACAAAGCATAACATAAAAATCATTCTGACTTGAAATAATTCCAGTATACTTTTTCTCCGCGTCTGAAAAATTAAGCCACAATCGAGGCCGCAATGACAAAATGGTCTTTCTTTTGAGACAGAAATTATCCCCCATTTGCGATTATTTCCCATCAATTGAATACACCAAATAGGACAGGAGCTTAAGGGATCATAGTCCTAATTCATCTCCGTTTTCTTTTCTGTCTTAAATCGATATTCGTAAGCCAGGAAGCTTTCTTGGATATACTTCCGAGCATAAATCGACATCGAACGGGACGGGAAATCCCCTCAATGACTGACATGACGTGCTGAAGGGACTATGCTTGGTTTGACATACAACTACTTAGGATCCTGAAATTCTGAACGATCCGCTGATTCTGTACAGCTGTACCGAACTACCGACCTAGGGTCAGGACAAAATAACAAACAATCTGGATTCCCTCGGGCGTTAAAGGGACCTTAAGGAGATCCAAAATGGTAGATGGGGGCAATCTGACCAGAAATGGGATATAAAAGGTGTGAAGACGCCGTAGGGGGTGGTCATTGTAGTCAAAATCTAAAATCTTGAACCGTCCACTTCTCGCCACCTCCCATGTTGTCTCCACGTTGACCATGCGTGGGAGAACCTTGCGCCAGTGTATGCATTATTATGGCCCTGTAGGTGTGCAGCTGAAAACATGCACGCATAAAATATGCTCAAGGGGCGCACGGTCAATCGTACCATGCGTAAAACTCGTCCCTCGGCATGAATGAAAGTTATCTGGAAAGGTAAACACTCTAGTTCTGGTAGTCATCCTTCAAACTTCAAGGGAACTTTCTTTTTGAATTACACGCACAAATTGCAGGGGCAATTTTTATTTTAGAGAATTTATAGTATCATTTGTAAGCTAGATATGATTTTTTGAGACGAATTTTTGAGAATTTAATCACAAAGAAATTATTATTCAAATTTGATCAAAAAACTTCTGAAAAAATCGAATTTAAACTCATGGTTACAATCTACAATCACCAAGTCACAATATAATTATTGAAATATTAAAAAACATTGTATTTGCAAATTGCACCCATGAATTTTAATTGATCGTACAAAAAAATGATAAATTATTGATATAATTTTGTATATGAACGCCATTTTCAAATATTGCTTATCTTCTTTTTTGTTAATATTTCCTTAAATTGTTGATAAACTGAGGGTATTCTTATCACAAGTCTTCAGATATAATTACAGTAAAGTGCTCGTGACCGGAAACCAACATCTGAGGATGATAGTTCGGACGCGTGTATAAACCTCAAGATACCAGAACGTGAAGATAATCCTGAGAAATTCCTGTACGCACGAGTCAATAATAATAATTGGTCGTTTGAAATTGGAATCAATTAGCGAAAATAACGCAGGGTTCGAAATATATACACGCGCGTAAAACGAATAAGCGATCACGTGGAATGCCAATGAGTTATAATGGCAGATGGCGCATCGTGTCTCAGGGAACAGAACAAGCGTAAAATCCGCGCGAATTAATTATTATAAAACTTGATTTCCAGTGACAGGTTCGTTCAACGAGAAATGCGTGTAAAAAATGAAAAGAAGAAATAAAAATATTAACTGAAATGACAGCGCTGAAATCTCAATAAGTTTTGTAACACACTGTGGGTTGGTTGTACAATAGGAGGAAGAAAGAAATTATAAAAAATGTGTAGTAAGTGAATATTTGACCAGGGTGGCCGAAAATATTTATTTGTAAAATTCCCTGACTTTTCCCTGATGTCCCCTTAACTAATTTTGTATTTTCCCTAAACTTTAATATTTACAGACCAAAATTCTAATCTTGTAACATTTTTAATATAGAATCTTTTAAAAGTGGATTAAACCAAAAGTGATTAATTTCTAATACAAAAAGTTACTAAAAGTGACAAATATACATTAACAATGTGATTAATGTTCTTTTATGCCTCAACGAATTCAAAGAAATTCGATTTGTGAGACTTCAAAAAAATTCAAGTTAAATTCAAAAGAAATGCATTACAAAAAATATTTGAAAACGTCTTCTTATTTTTGAAACCCTCTAAAATCCCCCGTTCTCAAATATTATAAAATCCCGTGCAAAATCATTAGGTAAAACCTTATAGGTCCTGTAAAGTCGTTCCATATCCCTGAAAAATTGATAAATCTTTTTAAAATGCTTTGGAATCATTAAAAAATGACTTAAATATATTTTTTAATTTCTTCAAATTATTCGAATCATACAAAGTTATTGAAACCTTTTGAAAATTTCTAAAATGTTTAAGTCATTTAAAATCATTTGGAATTCCTTGAAAAGTATTAAAGTTCTTCAAAACGCCATGGAATCTTTAAAAAATACCCTAAAATATTTCAAATTCTTTAAAATATTTTGAAATTCCTTGAATGCTTTTAAAGCTCATAAGAATTCCTCAGAATTTTTAAAAATACATTTAAATCTTTAAAATCCTTAAAATCTAATAAAATTAATTAAATCAATCGAAAGTTTCTTGGATGTTTTTACAATACCCCAATATATTTCAAATCCTTCAGAATCTTTTGAAATATTTTTCAATTTTTTTAACTTCTTGAAAATTCCCTGGAATCTTTTAAAATATCAAAAAACCTTATGGGACGTATAAAATCGTTCCATATCTTCCTAAATTCTTTAAAACCTCATTAAAATTATTTCAAATCCTTAAAAATTGATGAATTTCTTAGAAATTTCTGGAATATTTTTAAGTCCCTTGAAAATGCCTCGTAATGTTTAAAATTACCCTCAAATATTTAAAATCTTTTAATAATTTTCAAGCTGCTTGAAATTCCTTGCATGTTTTATAAATACCATAACATCTTTTAATTTTTATGTAATATCTTAAGATTATTGCTAGCCATGTAATAGAAATTTCTTGGTAACTTTTAAACTACCGAGAAATATTTCAAACCTTTTGATTACTTTCGAAACCCTTTAAAACTTTTCAAAGCTTCTAAAATAGAAATAACTTAGAATTTTAAAAAACACACTAAAATCTCTCAAATTCTCTGAAATCTCTTCAAATTATTGAAACCTATTAAGAATTTCTTGATAAAATCTTTTAAAATAGCCTAAAATATATCCAAAGAATTCGAGAAAATTCAGAAATAGCTATAAATCTGAATTCTATAGTGGTCCACCCATGCGGAAATTTATTGAAGGAAAAGTGACTAAGGCGATCTTTTCATTTTTTTAAATGACAAGAGTGACTTATTTATTCAAAAAAGTGACATGTATGATTAAGGGAAAAAATGACTAAAAAGTGATGGTTTAGCATCCCGGATTATTCCTAAATGTTACTTAAAGGTATTAAAGTGCTTTTTAAATAAACGAGGCCGACCGCGCGCTCGCGCGCGCGTGTTTTTGTCATTTGAGATATTTTCTAAGTATTTATGAATTTTTTTTACAATTCTCTCAAATGAATGGGACTTTTTTAATTAAATCCGATTAACCTGGGACGGAACTGGGTTTTTTAGGAAGTGTGCTAGAAATGGACCAAAATGTTACGTTTTTCTTGTATATTTCTGTGTTATCCGGAAATCAATATGTGTCAAGTTTCTTCAATATTAATACGAATTTTTATTTATTATTAAGTTTTTACGCTTTTTGTATGTCCCATGGTTTTCGAGATAATTCACAATTAGGATTTTTTCCTTTTAAAAATCTTTTTGTTGGGTTAATTTGTAGTGACTGAGAACCACCCTTTGTATAAAACCCTGAATATATTTTCAGTTTTCGCGTATCTTGCTGTTTTCAAGATAACTACAAATTTTTATTTCGAAACTCATTCTGCTATACTAATTCAGGGTGCCCGATGACCATCCCGGAATGGAATATCCTTCAAATGTTGTCCCTTTCGCGTATCTCTACTGTTAGTTGTGGGTGGTCGAGGATCTTTATCAAACAGTGAAACTTTTTTCAGTTCTCGCGCATTTTTCACCGTTTTCAAGATAAATCAAAATTATATTATTTATTCAAATTTAAATAAATCTACTGGGTTATTTTGACTTCGTCCACAACAGTACTGCTCTGCAAGTTCCTTAACATTTGTTTGTTGTTCATGTATCTCTGATTTTTCGCGATATAATTAAAAAAATGTTATTATTGTTTTGAATAAACATTTTTTTTATTAATTAGTTTAGTTACAGTTGTTTGAGAATACCCCTCTGTAAAATCCTTAGAATGTAATAAGTTTTCACGATTCTATATACGATTTTAAAATAAATCATATTTCAGATTTTTTAATTTGATAACATCTATTTATTGCCTTAGATCGGAGTGACCGAGAATCATCCCTCATTTGAATATGTCGTCGGTTTCCGCTCCTCCCTCACTGTCTTTAAGCTAACTAAAAATTTACATTTTTTGGGGTATTTAAAAAATCCTTTAATTGAGCTACTTCGTGTTGGTTGAAAATAAGCCCACTCTGCAAAAGCCTTTGAATTTACTTTTTTTCACGTTTCATTGACCGTTCTCAGTTTCCGTTTATTTCTTACCGTTTTTAAGACAACTCAAAATTTTCATTTTTTTTTTATTTAAAAAAAAATTATTAGACTAGTTCATGTAGTTCGAAAATAAAACCCTTCTTTAAAATTCTTCAAATTTTGGTATACAGCGATTCCCTTTATCAAAAACCTGAAAACGTTTTTGAGTTTTCACGTATCTGTGAACCTTTTAGAAGTAATTCAAAATTTTATATTTTTTTCGAATTTTAAACATTTGTTTACTGGTTTACTTTGATGTGGCTGAGGTCCACCCCCCTATACAAAGCCTCTGAGGATTTTGTCAGTTTTCGCGTTTCTCTCACCCTTTTCATGATAACTCAACATTTTTTTTATTTAAAACAAAATTTTTTGTGTGGGTTAGTTTACGTAGGTCGAATACAATACCAATGACCGCTTTCGAGAAAAAATAAAATTTTGATTTTTTGAATGTTGAAAATTTGTTTGCTTGTTTATTTTCGGGTGTCTTAGGATCATCCCTCATCTTCATTTTTTATTTGTATTTAAACAATCTTTTTATTTGGTTAGTTCGCTTTGTTCCAAGATAAACCCCGTCATGTCATCAAAA
This sequence comes from Belonocnema kinseyi, assembly GCF_010883055.1. Classification (NCBI taxonomy): domain Eukaryota; kingdom Metazoa; phylum Arthropoda; class Insecta; order Hymenoptera; family Cynipidae; genus Belonocnema; species Belonocnema kinseyi. The sequence goes on along the minus strand of NC_046662.1, from coordinate 64,219,329 downwards.
GCATTAAAATTGATTTAGTTTTCACGTTTCTCTGGCCGTGTTGAAGATAACTACAAATTTGTATTTTTTTAATTTTAAAATTTGTTTACTGATATAGGTCTTCTTCTTTTTAGAATTCATTCATTCAATATTTCCATAATATTTCTTCCTACATACTGATTTTCCTATATAGTTCGTCGTACAAAGAGTACGCGACAAACTCAAACTGCGCAGTCATATTAAACAAATTGGTGGAATTGCTGTTGCGTGACTTGAACGAAATGGGGCTCTCAAGTGGCTAGACCATGTATTTATTAGATCACGGTTTAAAGCGCCACGTGTTTTCCCTGACAGCAACTCCACCAATAAGGAATCTCCGATTCCATCCTTGATGTTCAATCCACTTATTGGATACACTTTTCCACTTTGCAAAAAAATCTTTATAGAATAGGAAAATAACTTTTAAGTTTTTAATAATGTAGTAGAGTGGAGCCCGTGGAGCAGCCAAAGGCGAAATACTAAGAGGTTACGGTGGAATTTCATAGGAAAGAATAGTAGAATAGTTGTGGGTCCGGATGCAATAAGGGCACATAAAATTTTTTCGTGCGAAAACGAAGTCCCCTGGAGGCTTTAGAAAAAATTTTCGAATTTTAATTTTCAA
>NC_046662.1:64205288-64218589 GCF_010883055.1 Belonocnema kinseyi | reverse complement strand
TTGAAAATTAAAATTCGAAAATTTTTTCTAAAGCCTCCAGGGGACTTCGTTTTCGCACGAAAAAATTTTATGTGCCCTTATTGCATCCGGACCCACAGTTGTGATTGCTTTAGAGTTTGACACGTCACATGCTTTCCCTGACTACAACTCCACCAATAAGGAATCGGGTCTTCACATTTTTACATCACACTTTTTCGATATATTTCGAGATATTTCGATAATTTCGATATTCGATAGGTATGATCTTTTTAGAATAGGATACCCTGACTTTTTCAATTTTATTCTTCAAAATTCCTAACGTTTCCCTGATTTTATAGACTGCAGCCACCCTGGATTAGACATTAGACAAAATTTGATACTGTCTTGACTTGATGGAGAATCGACAAGATGTCGACGTTGAGTTTATCTAAAACCTGGGAGCGGTCCAGCTTGTAAGGCTGAGTTGTCGCACATACACATATGTCTACTATAGACTTAACACGGGAGAAGTCTGGACAAGGCTGAATCTGATCTTTCCACTGATTCTTCCTAGATTTACGATCACGCAGGACTAAATATGCGAATTTACACGCACCTTATGTGTTCGGAAGTATATATTCTGTCGGGTGAAAGTATTTCTTATAATATTAAAGCGAAATAGTTTTACGCAGACTTACACAGACACAGGAATTTTCCACGAACAGTTCTGGAAAATTTCAGACTTGAATATAAAAAGAACAAATGTATTTGTGCGATTTAATTTATATAATTTATCAATTCTGACACGTCCAATACAAACAGACACAATTTCCAATTGAAGAATTAAAAATTAAAAGCATTCAAGAATTTAATTTTTCTAAAAAAAAAAAATTCGTAATGAAAGAATTTTAAATTGGAATTTAAAATAATACGTTCTTCTCATATAGGCTTCATTTCAAACACATAAAATTCAAAAGGGAAAAAAAGTTTTCTATTATTTTAAGAATTAAAATTACATTATAAGTTAGATGTTATGAAAGAGAAAATATAATTTTTTATGAAAAAAGTTTAAAGCTCCTGATTGTTACGAAGTTTTTAAAAACGGTTTAATTTTAGTAAAGGATAGCATATTATTTCGGGGGGGGGGGGGGATACCTTTAACTCTACACTGTTTTTGCTTTCAAAAATAAATAAATAAGCTTTAAATGTACTTATCTGTTTGAAAAAATGGTACTAACGATTTAAGCCATAGAAAAATTTACTTTCACAATTAAAAAAGTAGATTTGTAGAAAATATTTTCTCCGGAAAAGCCATTACTTGTCAAAATCTAATGCATTTTTAAAAAATGGTAAGAAACGATAGTAAGAAAAAAATCTATTGCAAAGCATATTCTTAAAATAAATAATTTTTGTCAGTTCTAAATTTTTTTTATGACAAAGAATGTTTTTTATTTGAAATGTCTTCATCAGGAATGGTCTACTTTTTTCAAGTTTTAATCTTTTTATAAAATATGTTTAAATAATAAGGCTTTCGATTTAACATAGTTAATTGATTAAAATATTAAACTTACTGTATTTATATTCAATGCTAATGTTTACAAATTTTTTCAATTTTAGACTTATAGAATTGAAAAGGTATCTCTCAATTTGATAATGGGCGATTTAAAATTCACTCAGAGAAATATTCTCCTGTGTTAAAACGATTTTTTTGACACAAGTGGAATTTCTGCTCAAATTTAAGGTTAATACTGTTAAGAGAATGATTTTGTTTTAAGGCAAATTTATTTCTGAGTTTCAAGAGTTCAGATGAAAATTTTCAAATTAAAGCCTACAAAATCAGACAATTTTAAATTTAAGTTTATAAAAATAAATAATTTTCGACTTATGCCTTTGCAATTTATATGATTTCAAAAATATACTTGCAATTTTTAAATTTTAAATTGGAACAGAAATTCTGAATAATTTCGAATCAAACACGTTTATAATTGCATATAATTTTTTGTATGAGATAGGGTAATTGCAAAGTGATTACATACATAGGTAGATTTTTTTACTTATATAAAAATTAGAAAAGGTTTCCGGTCACTAAAAAAATGCACTCTCATTTCATAATTTTCCTCTGTCTCAACAAAATTTCGGTCAAGTCGCTGTCATCCTATTGTGTTTTTTTAAGAAAATCAAAAATACCGCTCAGCAGATAGAAAGTGAATCAAGAGACATATATACCATTCCAGACAAATAGAGAAAGATGGAGCACGTGTGGCCAATCCCTTTAGAAATATCACGAGAAGTACGTACGCGGCTCTTTCACGATATCCATCAACGGATAGAAACACTCGAGTTCTTCCATCAAGTATTATCCAGTTCTTGTACTCGTCGTTTTTTTAACGGATGGAACTGATCCTACCATACCTATAAACTATAGGAAAGATATTTTTTATAAAAGATCTTTTGTCTTTGCGGAAAATATATATAGGTACATCCTTATAGAAAGCAAAGATTAAAGGATGAAAAGAAGGTAGAAGAAACGTTATATCACGGTGAGCTCTTCCACATTTCTAAGCTCCCCGATTCAAAACGCTCAATACTATATTGCGGTGATTTTTTTCGGGGGCCCTAGAAAAGGGGTTCTATGTTGAGGGGGGGGGCATCCCATATCCACTACCGTCACTCACGCCGAACCTCTTTTCCAGGGACCTTAAAAAATCACACTTCCTAGTGTTGAGCATTTTAAATCAAGGACCTTGGAAAGGTGGAAGGCGCCAGTTGATCGCAGAATTTCATCTTAGTATGCGCCATTTATTTTGATGTTCCTTGAAAATATAGTAGGTTAAGTGGAGGTGTGTAGACCATATTTCACTCACAACCGAACAACTTTTTTAGAGGCCTTTAAAAAAAATTATATATCCTAGGGATGATAATTTTAAACCAGGTACCTTGGAAATGTGGGAAAAGTCAGATGAACGCACAACTTCAACTAAATCCTCACACCTTACCAAGTTCCATGATTCAAAATGCACAACCCTAGGATGCGTAGCACTTTTGTAGGGGCCCCTGAAAAAGATGTTCGGTGTGAGTAGGGTTGGGATGTGGGCCACATCCGTCCCCACTCCCACGAACCCCTTTCATAGGCCCCCGCAAACCCCCTTTTTTGAAACACCTTTTTCGGTCAGATTCGTGATCAACCTGAAAAATATGTAAAATAAAAATTGAAGGTACTCTCTAAATTCCTCGGAGTCAAAATGTCACTGCAAGATTGGAGTGAATGCTTCAGCTAGTCCATTACAGTGTTTCAGCCACACCAATGAAGTGAGCAGCTTGACTGTTTCCGTTGGCGTAAATCTTTCACACCAAAATACAGTGGCTCTTCTCACACCAAATAAGAGTAACCATGCCTGTCACACCAACTGGTGCGACAACTTTGTGATGTCACACCAACTGGTGCGAAAACTCGGTGACGTCATTCCCCCACCAGTGCAGTTTGATGGAAGCGCAGAGGTGAGAGGAGTGGTGGGAGCAGCGCGTCTTGTTAGCGTGCTTTTCACTGTAATTTTCCATTTTCATGAGTAACACTTTCACTTTCGTGGTAGAGTAGTTGACACTTCCGGACGCTTGTGCAATTAAATTGTGTTTTGTGCTGTGATGAATACTTATAACTTTGTGATAGTAAGTGTACTGGAATTAATGTTATACTTCAGTGTCTTATAGAAAATGTGGATGCAGTTAAGGACTAATGTGAAATTACAAAATGTGTTTCTTTAGGATTTTTGTAAAACTCCTGACGTTTTGGCAGAATTTTTGGAGTCTAAGGAAGGCGATGGAGCAGCGTCCATGTTGTACTGCTATGAAGGCCATCCTAGTAAACGTTCAAGAACGCAGCCCTCCACTGACAGTTAGGTGAGGATACGTTTCAAATATTTTACTTAACCTTTTAATAAAAGTATTAAGACGTCCAGAAGGGAAAGAACTAATTGAAATGATAATTATAATAAATAATTGAAATAATTAAATCTGATTTTTGTTTCAGGATGGAGAACAGTGACGTGCCAGAAGAAATTTAAATTTAATTAATGTAAAATTTATAAAATTGTAAATGTGTGAATTTCATTAATATAGGCACTCATTATAATTATATAGTAAATAAAAAATTGTTTAATTCAATAAATGTTTTTATATTTTTTTAGCGTTTATCCACTTTCAAATAATTCATTAAATCAATGAAATCGAGTTAGGTCATGTGAAGCCACCAGTCAAACCATTTGAACTGACCCGTCACACCATTTGCAGCGACTAGTCGCACCATTTTCTGTGAGCAGTAACACCGTTTGAAGCGACCAGGGACACCACTTGGAGCGACTAATCACTCCAAGCCATACAGTCATTTTCCACTGCAACTTACAATCGACGAGAAAACTATAGGCATCTGCCTTTGAAGCTTAACAACTCAGTCAAAAAAAATGCTAGCGCGACAAAAAACAATCTTTTAAAAGCTGAAAGAGTTCTACGTTAATGAGCTTCAAGACGTTTATGTAAAAAAATTGTTATGCTTAGCAGACTGAAAAATGTAAAAAAAAAGTAAGGATTTTTGGGTACATTTAAGAACAGTCAAGTCTAGAGCATTATTTCTTATACAAGGGGCGATGGAAAAAATTCGAAAAAATTCATGAGTATGAGGAAAACTGTTGTGAACCAGTTGCAGTTGAGAAATTTAAAAAATAATAAAAATTGTTGCTTAAAAGTACAAAAATGTGCAACTCTATTATCTTCAGTTCTAATACAGATATTAAAGCGATTCAAACTGCAAACTGTAATTGATGGGCTCTGTATTTATTTTCAATCACGCGGAAGGATGTTTTAGTCTTCTTTTTTGTGAAAATCGCGATATTTTTAGACATTTTGTTTGTTGGAAAACAAGTGACAGAAAGCAGGGGGGGGGGGGCTCGTTTTTTATACTGCCGACCGCCGCTCCCTTTCTTTGACCCGTGGCCAGGTGCCATCCAAGCATTCAGAACTACGGGCCAAGAATGGCAGCAGCGGTCGACAGTAAAATAAAAAAAGGGCCTCCCCTGCTTTCTGTCACTTGTTTTCCAACCAAAAAAATATCTAAAAATATTGCGAGTTTCACAAAAAATAAGACTAACACATCCTTACGGGCGATTGAAAATAAATACAGAGCTTATCAATTACAGTTTGCAGTTTGAATCGCTTTTCGAATTTTTTCCATCGCCCCTTGTATAAGAAATAATGCTCTAGACTTGACTGTTCTTAAATGTACCCGAAAATCCTTACTTTTTTTTACATTTTTCAGTCTGCTCAGCACAAATTTTTTTTTACATAAATGTCTTCAAACTCATTAACGTAGAATACTTTCAGCTTTTAAATGACTGTTTTTTGTTGCGCTAGCATTTTTTTTGATTGAGTTGTTAAGCTTCAAAGGCAGATGCCTATAGTTTTCTCGCCGATAGTAGTGTCACGCTCAACTCCAAAGTGATAAGCTGACTTCTGGCTTGAAGGTGGAGTGATATTTCACACCATTGCAGTGGGGTCTGACTCCAAGGAATTTAGAGAGTAGTTTTACCCAGATTGTTTCACATAGGAAAACTGACAATTGATTAAATTAATAATGAAAAAATGTAAATTAAATTCCTTACAACAGGACATTCTTTTCCCAATGTAAGAAAGTTTTTCCAGTCTGGCACAGAAAAAATAGAAGATAAACTTTACATCGATTTCCGACGAAAGATTCGCTGCAACAAAAACTAACTTTACAGGATAAACTTCAACCAAATATCGGTTAAACGTCCTTTTGTTTTGAAAAACGTGAAGTGGTCTGAATAAAACTTTGTCCCTATACAAAATTTCCTGCAACAAATTTTATCATTAATTTATTCTGTGGGTAAACGAAGTTGCAACCGACCGCGAGAATGGTGGCAACCTTCATCTCCACAATTTTAATGTTTGCTACCATAAATACATATGTTATGTGCTGTAAACTCCTACGGTGCGTTCTCATACGAGTGGTGTGGTGGTGTAACTACTTATCGAAAGGAAAACAAAGTCCGGAAATATTCCAAGTACGGAACGACGAAGCAGACGGAATTTATGAGTGCCTCTTTTGCGACCCTAAAACTAATAAAAAACCGACCGAGTACCCGAGTATTTTTCAAGTACGTAGGCGGAAGTTTTATTTTGCAATTTTAGATTTCTATACGCATATCGTGTTAAATTACCAATAATTGTTGTGACCAATATTCTTGAGAATAATCATTTATACACTTATCCATACGTTGTATTACAGAATTTCACTTTCTTTCGAAGAAAAGCGTAAAATTTGCGATTTTATTATTAATAAGTTTTTTTCAGTATTTGCAAGTATCTAAATATGTAGAAATAGTACTATTCATACGCATAATTAAACCAAAGCATTACTGTTTAATTTTTAACTAAAATGATGAATCTTCAGAATAGCTGATTTTTCGCAACCCAAAAGATGAATTTTGAACCAAGAAGATTAATTTTGTGCTAAAACAGCCGAATTTTCAACAAAATATAGCATTTTTCAAACTATTAGTTGAATTTTCATTTAAGAAAGATGAATTTTCCAGAAAAAAATGGAATAGTTCAATTTTCAGGTAAAAAATTAAAGTAAACAAAAAAGAATAATTTTCAAGCAATTTTCAACCAAAGTAATTAAAATCATGAAACTTCAACTGGAATAGTTGAAGTTTAAAGCAAAATGAAAAATTTTACCAATAAAATTATGAGTCTTTAACTGCAATAGATGAATTTTCAACCCAAGAGATATACATTTTGAATCAAGAAGATTAATTTTCTACCAAAAATACAAGATTAGAATAGAATAGTTAAATTTATATTAAAGAAATAATATTTAACCAAAAACAAAACGAATTAAAAACAAATAGTTGAATTTTCAAACCAAAAGACAAATTTTTAACAAAGAAGATTCATTTTCTACCAAAAAATATGTATTTTCAAGAAAATACATGAATATTTAAATAAATAGTTGAATTTTCAACTGAAAAAGAGACATTTTTAACAAAAAAATGAAATGTTATATTTTAAGTTAAAAACATTTATTTTTTAACTAAAACGATCAAAAATATTCAACTGAATTAGTTAACTTTTCGGTTGAAAAAATTAATTTTCTATACAGAAAAAGAATTTTCGACAAAATAGGTTAATTTTATATAAGAACAACTGAATATTCTTTAAAAAAATTAATTAAAAAAAGAGTTAAATTTAAAAAAAAGATAGATACATATTCAATTAGAATAATGAACTTTCAACCGAGTAGTTTAATTTTGAAACAAAAAAGCTAAATCCTTAACGAAAAATATTATACTTGGCATTTGAATGAAAACAGATTTAAATTGTAAATAAAAAAACTCGAAATCAACCAAAGAAGAATTTTTAACAATGTTAGAATTTTTTAAGAAGGATTTGTCAGTCATGCGAGAAAAAAATTTCAACCAAGCTTTTAAATTTTCAAGCTGAAAGATGATTTTTGAACTAAGGAGATTTATTTTATTTAAACACATTTTTATCTTCACTAGAAAAATTTTATTTAAATAAGTCAAATGTATTTAAATTCAACAGAAATCATGGGTACAATAGACAATAACTTCACCTTTTATCAAAGAGATAATATGTTTGAGCTAAACAAATAATCTCTTTGATTTCAAGAACTTTTGTGTGAATCAAATCAAATTTGTTAAACTCAAATATAAGTTTTGTTTGCAACAAACACGGTATATTCAAACAACATTTTTTGTTTGAATTAAAAATTTGTTTCAGTGTTGATAAGTAAAGATTTGATAATTTCCAATCGGCATCTTCTAAAAGGTTCGACATTATTTCTTTAGATCCTAATCTACTGTTGATAGTGTTTCTAAATGAGTTTAAAAACTACATATTTATACGACCAACAGTTACTTTTTTCAAGTGAAACCATTTTTGTGTCATTATCATCGTCATTTAGGCATCATTTGTATGACTACAGATCTACCAGAGTCGCCGAGAACGACATTCCTGGATTGGAATCAAGGAACATTACCATTACGTATTTTCACATTCGTAACAACATAGCCTACGATGTTTCGTCGCTTTACTGATGACTGCATTTTTCACTGTCAGGGCATCGTTCGTTAGGACATTTCCGCGTTCCGTTAAGTTCAAACCAAGGAGCTTACATTTTTTCTAAATTACTTTGCCTTGGGCAATTCGGAAGACGCTTTCGAGATTCGGTCCTTTTATGTTTTGTACGTAAAAGTTAAAACCAGTATACTTTTTCTTCCTGCGGACAAATATTGCTATAGCATTCAGGTAGAACGTGATTTTTACTGGATTCTTTATAATAAAAGAAAATAAAAGGTTTTATTTTACCATATTTTTTTACTAGATTTAACCGTACAGTTAAATAACGAAACGAGATGTAATGCTATTTGTGTGGTTTTGAGATAAAGACCTGCGGAGTGTATCAAAACAGATCCATAAGCCAATATTTGTCTGTTTGCAGGCTATGTCTATATGGAATGTTTCATATTGACTTTCCTCGCGCTCCCATTGATATTAGGCTCCTGATACACTTACACATGTACCAATCTAGAGACTATTTTTTTAATATGAGCTAATAAACGAATTAATATAAGAATTATAAGAAGAGAGGGATTCTTTTTTCTTTTGAACCGAATGTAAATAATTAGATTAAAGAACCAACAAAATATAAAATATACCTACAATAAATTTAACCTTAAAAGTAAAATACAAGAAGCTTGAGAAAAACAAAAAATGTTGTTTTAAAGCCTTCATAATTTATTGATTGTAAATTTCACGCAGATGTGCCAAAAATATGATCTCTAAAGTAAAAAGCTTCTTCTATAATTTATTAAATGGGAAACTGAGGGACTGGTTTGATATTATGCAAGGTGTTAGATTAGGATGCGTCATGTCCTCATTGCTATTTATTGTACTCACGGACTAATAATAAAAAAAGTGTCTAATAATGGCATTCTTCGACGAGGAAAGTGTGGATCTCGAGACAGTGAGGGTAAATAGGTTAGCTTTCGCAGAAGATAAGCATGTTATAGCACACTGTTAGAAAAATCTGTACGAGGTTTAATATACATGCGTGTGAAGCAAATATGCACTACCGCTACTGAAATGTAACATACATTGGTGTAGTGAATTTAATACACATATGTATTAAATTTAATATATAGGTCAGTATAGCAATGTGCGTGAAAACTCAACGTGCTTTAATTTATTTAAATCTTGTCAAATATTCTCAATTAAATTAATAATCTAGAATTCGTTGACTGAATTGTTATTTATTATAAAAGTGCAATGTACGGGTAAAACTTTTTCCTAATTTCGCTCTAAATGGTCAAATCTTAAGGTGAGGACAGTTAATTGTAGGTTAGGTCTGTGATTTATTTGCTTAATTCAACTTTTTGACTTGAAATCCAATTTTATTTCTCATTAAAAGGAAGAAGGTATCATGTTTTATTATTTATAATTGGAAATAACTGCTAAATGTATTTTTAATTTATGAAAAATGGAATTATCTGATTTTTCTTGTAAGTGATTAACATGAATGTATATGAAATTTAATATAGTCGCCCTTAATGGCGATTTCATATACTTGATATCTTAATTTTAATACACAAGGGTATATTAAATTTAATATTATTTTTAACAGTGCAGAGTCAATCGAAGACTTGCAAAGAATGTTGATCAAACTGAACACAAGCATGACGAACATGGGCCTCAAAATTAGCGTAAATAAAAAATATAGTTTTTAAAGGGGAATCTGAAAAGCAATATGCAAAATTGTCCTAAATTTTGAGAGAATAGAAGAAGTTGATAAGTACATATATCTTGATAGCCTATTCACAAGTGACGGAAAGATAGATGGAGAATTAGATATACGCATAAACGAAGGCATGAAGGTTATCGGTAGAGCAAGGCCCATTCTCAGAAGTAAAAATATTCCAAATAAAGCTAAAACAGGAGTAGATAATTCTATATTTATACCGATTGTACTATACGGTAGCGAGGCGTGGACATGTCAGGAAAAGGATAAGAGTAAAATGTGATATGCGGCAAAACACTGATGGGGAAAGTGAGAAATGAGATAATTCTCAAAGAATGCGGCGTTGAGGAGACACCAGTTGACATACGTGAAACAAAATGGTCAGTGAAGTCAGTGGAGTGAATGGCGCTTGAAACAAAAGACATAGGAAACTAATGGGTCCGTGTGGGAAGTCTCACATGATGACTCTGTGAGGTTCTTCACTTGGGGCGATCGCTACAGAGATTGATCAGCAAACTGGGTCGGAGCAGTGTTGCTCAACAACTGATAACTTAATTTCAAATAATAGTCATTATTTTTATTTAAAATATGTTTAAGCTCACAAAATATATTTATTTTACAAAAGTTTTTTTTTTTAATTATTTTTTTCCCACTATTTCGCTTCTTACCCATTTTCAAAATATGTTGTACAACACTGCTGTTTCAAATTTTGAAAGTAAACTTTTCTGTGAATGAAATTATTAAAACTATTTTTTCTTAAGAATAGGTTTTAAAAAGAAAAAGCCATATTTGCAGATTCTTCACTGACCGAATCAATTCCAAATCAGCGTATTTGAATGTTGTGCTTTGTTTAAAAAAAGCCAATTTTTTTCTTTAAGCCCCTATAACTTTTGACATAATGAAGATATTTATCCTTTTTATTCTTATTTCGTAATCTGTCGGTTTTTCTGGAAAAAATTTAAAGTAGATTTTCTCAAAAAACCCATCCTGATATTTATTGAAAATTTTCTTTTTGAATTTATACTTTCAGAAAGAAAATAGCATGTAAATTTTATGTTGGCTATGTAACTTTTGTGACAACGAGAATTTTTTTTTTCTTACAATCGAATGTTTCATTTTTTCGCAAACAATAAGAGAACGAAAAATATTAAAATAAAAATGTGTTCGTCTAAAAAATTTATATAAAAAAATGTATCTTATTATTTTGCGATATCTTTCATGAAATACGTATCGTCCATTTTCCTCTAAAAATAATATATTTCGTCCCCGAGAGATTCTGTGACTGTAAGTATAAAACCCTGACTGATTTGAAATAGATTCGGTCTACTTATTTTGAAAATTGAAATTAGTGGAGTACGTTTTCCTTGAAGAAATAATTAATTTCACTCTCAAATTATTTAATTCTCAATATATTATTTTGAACAATTTGAAATTTGAAACCAAGCAAATTTAAACATTTCAATTTAAGATGTTTCCATTTCAAACGAATGCTTTCCAAAAGTTTTAAATTGTTTATTCTGACATCGTACAGAATCTTTTTATCGACGAAATCAGCCTATTACTCAAATGTACTTATTATATTATTAATGAAATCACTATTCTTGAAAATATGTATAGAAATGCAGCAAATGCAACAAATGTGTGAAATTTGGAAGGGGTGAAATGTGCAAAAAAATTTTAAAACATCTTTAAAAATTGGACAAAACGTAGAGATTTTGTAAAAATCATAAAATATTAAGACAGTGACTCACTGCATAAGAAGGCTCAAAATATATATTAGAATTTAAAAATCTTGTAAGCTTCAATCGAAAAAATACAAATCAAGATGCTTGAAAAAAATGGTAAAATTCAAGCCCTGATTGTTTAAAAAATTTTAATTTGATAACTTAACAAATAAACAATTTTAGAGAGACTCTCGTGTTGCGACTTATTAAAATAATATGGTTATTCAGATGTAATGTTTTTAGATGTTCCCCGGATCAAATTTCATTACTCGCATGAGGTGATATTTGATTCTTTTTACAAAAATAACTCAATGTTCATATGACGTAACCAAAATGACGCGTATGCAACAAATTGCAAAATATTTTTAATGTAAATGATGTAATCAAACCATTTTTTATAGAATCATAGATTCATATATAATTAAAATGACGTATGTTCAAGTATTATATTTCAGTATAAAATATTCCATTTCTAACCCATGCAATTTGATTTTTTTTCATTAAAAAAGGATATTTTTGCAATATTTAGCAATACTTTACGGTCGATTAAAAATGAGCAATTATAATTCAAATATGCTAAACTAAAAAATCTAAAACTGAATTGCTTCAAAAAGAAAGCCTTGAATCATAAACATTTTAGAGCGCTAAACTTTAGCATTGAAAGTTAGAATTTTATTGTTTCATTTTGTGGAATTTTTAATTTGTAAAAACTTTGAATTTGTCAGTATGTATGAATAACAACTAAATGATTATTGATCTCAAAAGGTTTAAAGTAAAAATAATTTAACTTCTAATTAAACAAGTGTTTAGTTTTAAACAAAATACAAAATTGATGAATTTTTTATGATTCTAACTTTAAAGAATGATCTAATTTTTAACATTTAGAAATGTATTCATTCATTCTGCAATTAGAGCATTGAAAATGATAACGGGGATTTATATGTTTAAATTCTTATTCTTTAGAGTGTAATGTATTTAATGAATGATGGGTAGAAGAATTGAAAATTATACAAATAAAATTTTCAATTTGAATGAAAATTAGAAAAGTTATATACTTTTGAAAATTTGGAAAATGTTAAGAAAAATAGAAAAATTTTTTTTCTAAAAGATTAGGAAATTTAATTTAAATTCATCACAAGATATCAAATATATTTAGAAACTACATTAGTAAAATTTTTCGATTAGACAAAATTTTCAAAAGTTTGAGCTCTTTCAAAATTAAAATAGAAATTTTTTATGAGTTTTAGACATTTTTGTCAAAATTTATGGCACGCATCGAAAAGACTTGTAAATTATCCTGATGACATTTTTAAATCTGATAAAACTTTAAAAAGTTATATGCTTTTCAAGATTTTGAAAAATTTCAAAAAAAGCAACAACAAAATTAATAGGTTAAGAAATATCAATCCAAATTTCTACTAGATATAAAATATATGTTTTTAGAAACTACTTTCGTGAAATTCCTCAATTAGACAAAAGTTCAAAAAGTTGGATCATTTTCAAAAATAGGCAATTTCGGTTTTTTAAGAGATCCAAACGCTTAAAGCGTTGTTTTTATTATTATTATTATTTATCAGCATTTGGAACTCGAAAGTTCATTGCCTCATCTACCCGAGACCGCCACGCGTCTCTATCCTGTGCATCATCCATCCACTCATTATAATATACAATACAATAATATATAATACCAAATCTTTTTTTAAATTATCCCTCCACCTGATTCTCGGCCTTCCCAGTGGTCTCTTACTATTCGGTTTCCCTTTCATGATTTGCGCTACCGATCTATC
>NC_046662.1:64186079-64205188 GCF_010883055.1 Belonocnema kinseyi | reverse complement strand
CCTCTTCATCGTTATCGCCTGCTCTATCGAGGATCATGTATTTAGTTTTTGATTCGCTAATTTCTAGACCTATTTCTTTGGCTTTTGTAATTAGTATTTCTAAAGCGTTGTTTTTAGTCGATTTTAACCAGATTTACGAATTATCTTTATGAAGATTTTAAATTGGACACAAGTTATCGAACGCGAGCTTCGTAATGAGAATGTAATCATCAAAGCCGTAGGTGCTTTGAGAACCTTCTTTAAAAACAAATTGAAAAAAAATTCAGTTACAATTTATGGCTGTGATTCCTCAGAAGTTTAAATCACAGTTTTCGATTTAATTTATAGTATTTACGATATGTTCAAAAATTTAGTTAAAGTGTACAGATTGAACGTACGAAAACGGGTGCGAAGCGCTAGAGCGAACCCGCGCGCCCTAGGCGAATGTGCCCGCGCGGCGGCCATATTTTTTAACCAGAAATCTTTCAACTGCTAAATTTATAAAAGTTAAAAATTCTTAATTATTTAGATTAAAGGCATTTGATTTTAAATAGTTCATAATATTGATAGCTTGCACTTTATATGTGTTAATTATTGAGCATTTAAAATAAAGAAATTGTATGCTTCAATCTTAAAAGTTAAGAATTTAACAGAGTTCATTTTAAGTGCTTTAATTTTCAGTTTAGTTCTCATTAAATTACTTTAAATGGCATCATTTTCAGCGTTAAGAGTTCACATTCTTTACTTTCAATGAACGTAAACATTTTTTGTTAACCGGGATTAAATCGGGAAATTACAGGGAATTTTTTTTCTTACACTTCAGCAGATCGCAAAATAAAATATTGGTAAAAATGAAAAAAAAATCCAAAGGCCGACTTTATAAATAATGAGGAAAAAACATCAATTTTATGCTGGCATTAGTAATTTTACGCAAAAAATAAGAGTTTATCAAATAAATTGATGACCACATATTTCCTGGATCTATTCACGAAATCCTGACATTTTTCAGCATTTTTCAAGGCGCACAAAATTTCAGACAAATTTCCATTATTCTCGGGTGGTTATAGCCACTCTGCATTATTATTGAAAGACGATTATTCTGATATTGTAATATTCTTACCATAGAATCTTTTATAAATAGAATTGAAAACTTTAAAATTAATTTATTTTTCACTGTTACTTTAAAGGCATCTAACATAAATTCCTGGCCAGTGGCCACTCTAAATTTTTTAATATTTGAAATTAAAACATTTAAAAATAAAAAATGTTTATTATTATTATCAAAACTGTTATACTATTAAGCAACACGTTCTTCTTGCAGCGACGCAGGTCGCTGATCATCTCTCTAGCAATAACCCCAGTTGTACAGCTTCCTAAAGTCATCATATCACATTAAAATATAAAAAAATTCCAGACCAAAAAATATATTTCTTCTCATTTCACGGTTTTATCGCAAGCCTAGAAAAATACCCATTTACCCAATACCCTGTTCAGTGGCCACTCTCTTGAACCTCATTGTGTTTCATAAGAAAAAGTAAATGACATCGACAAAAATGAGTCCTGCAAAAGAATAGTCTGCTTTCATGTCAAAAATGTGTAACAGTGGCATGGAAAGTTGGTAGTAAACCATAAATTAGGCAACTTAGTCGAGATTTTCGGCATATTATCCGCTTCATAAAAGCGCATCAAGTATCCGAAGGCGGAACCATCGGTATCGCGTGCGGGTGGTCCTGTCTTCGTACAAGAGAATAATGTACGTTGCCGGCACCCACGCAAAATGACTCCGGTATAGGTACGTGTGGATAGTGCCGAACGGCATCGATTATCGTATCGACTCCTAGTGAATCGCAAAATCCATAATTTAAAGGTAGCGTAATTTCACGTAATTTCAGATATGCAAAGAGGTACTCCGCCTGGCCAGTTCCCTCATTAAAATCCCCGACCAACCAGTCTTTTAATACTTAGTCTTTTATAGCCTTTTAATCCTTGTCCAAACATCCCTCCATCTTCCTACACATGGTGACCACAAAACTTCATTTTCAAATTTCTCTGGCTTTCCCTTGATTATGCTCGACTAATTTTTCGTTTTTCTTGGCGAATATTATTTAAAGACCAAATTCTAATATTGCAATACTTTCGTTATAGAAACTTTTATAAACGAAATAAAACAATATTTAATTTAAATTTATAAACTTTTACTTATTATTCTCAGGGTTGCCATAGCCTGAATTTATTTGAAAAAGTGAAAATGGCTTATTTAAACCGATAAAGTGACGAAAAGTGAATAATTTCTAACTAAAAAAGTGACTAAAAGTAACTAATGTGAATTAATAATGTAACTAATTTTTCTTTGGATTTAAAAGAATTCGATTAAATTTATAAAAATCTCAGGTGTTTTAGGTAAATATGGATCGATTTAACACGAATTTCAGGAAAATTATAATAATTCGACAACATTCTTAAAAATTAATAGTGAATTGTAGAAACATTCAAGTCAATTAAAAATAATTACTTAATACGAAAAAATGTATTGAATTTATTATGTTTGAAATGAGTTTGGAAAAATGTACATGAATTCAAAATAATTCGATGAAATGCTTTCAAATTCAGGTGGTTTTATTTAAATATGATTCATGGTAATTAAACAAAATGTAAAAAAATCTAAAAAATCCTTTAGTGGAATTGAGTTAATTTAGAAAAATTCCAGTGAATTAAACAAATTTCCAAAGAATTCAAAAGAATTCAAGATGAACTAATAAGAATTCAGACTGGATTCATTAAGAATTCAGTGGAATTCTTTACGCAACCGCATGAAAAATTGGTGAAATTGCGGGAAATAATTCAAATCATTGGGAATACATCAAAATTTTGTTAATTTCTTAAAAATCTCTTCAAATCTTTTTCTTTTAATTGAAAAATATTAAACCCTTTAAACCCCCTTTATTTTATTGGAATAATTAAAACATTCCCTCAAAAATTTTTAATCCTTTCAAATACTTTCGAATTTCTTGAAACTTTTTGAAGATCTTGAAAATGCTTTGAAATTCTTTTAAAATACCTTAATATATTTCAAACCTTTTGAAGTCCAATCAATTTACTAAAATCCATCAAACTTTGTTTGGAATTTTTAAAAATCTTTTGAAATCCCTTTAAAAACTTTACATCCTTTGAAAAAGCCTTAGAGCTTTTAAAATGCCCTACAAATATTTCAAATCCTATAAAACCGTTTGAAATCCCTTGAAATCCCTTAAATATTTAGAAATACCTAAAAAAAACTTTAAAAACCTTTGCATTTACAACAAACTATTGGAATCCATTGAAAATGACCTAAGATATTTAAAATTCCGTAAAGGATTTTTGAAATTCCATAAAATTCGATCATGCTATTCAAAATTTCTTGGAATGCTTAAAAATACCACAATATCTTTTAGAATCTTTTAACATATCCCACAACTTTATTGATCCTATAAAATCATTCTATATCTTCCGCAATTAGAGTATAAATTCTTTAAACCTCCATACAAGTTTTTTTTTATATTCCTGAAAATCACTTCAGAATCCTTAGAAACTTCTTGAATAAATTTGAATTTAATGAATGAAAGTATATCGAAAAATTTTGAAATACTTTGAAACTTTTTAAAACTCTTGGAAATTCCGTGTATGTTTGAAAAACCTTCTAAAATTGTTTGACATTCCTTCAAATTATTGAAATCTATTGACAATTTTTAGGAATTTTTCAAATAAACCGCAAATATTTAAAATGTTCTCAAATAACACAGGCCTGCAGGTTTTTTTTCAAAAGATGTGGTAGTGGTTTTCGATGCAATTTTTTGCCCTGAATTTTAGCGAAACTGTGTACAGCACAGAAAATTCCAACGTATTTTTACTAACGTTCTGGAATAGTATTACTCTTCACCTTTAAAATACAGTCTGGTTTCTGCGCCAAAAATTAAATAAAAAACTGCTAACAACTCTTAAAATAAATTTTTTTACAGAAATGCGTTTGTACCATGTGCCGTCATAAAAGTTCAAAAATTAAAATGGTCATATGTTTCGAAAAAAATAGAAAATCCAATCGGGACGATGGAAAGTGGCATTTTAAATGTGCCAAATTCTGAGGACAGATACGGTTTCAGCGCAAAAAATTACACCCAAAACCCACTACCAAATCTTGAGAAAAAAAATTACTTCCAAAATTTGCAGGCTGTGACTAGCCGTCCGGAAAAATTGCAGGCCTATATTTGAATTCAATAGTGGTTAACGTTAAACTATGTGTTAACTAAAGTGCTTCTTAAAGAAATTATCTGGCAATCTTTTTTTTTCTCCAAAATTTCTAAATTTTCCTTGACTTGCTTGACCAACATAACTCCCTGACTTGTTTTCTGATTTCCAGGTTCTCCCTGACCTGCACCTTATTTTGCACCTCGGAAGAAAATATTGAAAATACAAACAGAAAATGACGCGACATTGAGATTCGCGATCATCCTCCACGTGTGGTCCAGCTGACAGATCCTCAAACACACCCACTATTAGGGACTCGTATTCGAGCTCTTATTTCCAAAGAAAGTACGCAGCCGAAAAAATAAACAGAAGCTAGACCCCTTGAGGCTTCCGAAAAGGTTGGAACTACTTGTTTATTTTGCCCAAGTCGACACCTAGTCTCGTCGAAGCTGGCTTCATCAACGGTAAAACTTTCAGTTCTTTTCCCGCAATAGAAATAAACAGAAAAGAAATAGAAAATAGAAGATAGCTACTGAAGTTATCGCAGTGGACATGATTGGGAGACGTCGGCCAAGTACAAATTCCGAAAGTAATCAAAGCAGAAGAGATGAGAGAGGACGAAAGTAACTTCTATTGATCCTAACGAATGGGAAAGAGTTGACGTTACTGTCGCACGGGAAAGAATAAAAGAATCTGGGATGGAAAATAAAGGGTTAGAGCCCTCGAGTCTAGGTAGCCGAGCCAACATACCGGTATCCCAAACAATAATAAAACATGACTACTGGAGTGATATATGTACTCGAAACAAAAATATTAATCTGGTACAATCTACAGGTTCTCACGACTTTGATTCAAGAAACTTGCTGTAACCGTTGAAGAAGTTTTCTCGTGGAAAACATCTAAAAAGGGAAAAGTATTTATTAGCATTTTGAGGTTGGCCGCAAAACCTAACTTTCAAAATTCCCTGCATTTTCCGGAGTTTTCACTGACTAATTTATGTATTTTCTTTGACCATTAATATCCAAAGACGAGCATTTTAACCTTCTAACATTATCAACATAGAATATTTTGTAAAGGGAATCAAACAATTTCAGATAAACTTTAAAAAATTTAAAATCAGATAAAAAGATTACTTTTTAAACAAATACTTCAATGGTCAAGAAAATAATTCAGGCACTCACTAGCATTACAGAATGTTCCTTAAACTAGGCGGAAAAGTATGGCCCTTAGCCTACTATTACAAAATCTCGAACAAAATAGTTGAACTTTCTACCAAATTGTTAAATTTTCAATCCAAAAAGAAAATTGTTCTGAAAATGAACGAATTCTAAAACAAAAAGGTTTAAACTTTAACAAGAGACAGTTGCATTTTCAACAAAAAAAGATCAATATTAAATCCAACAGTAAGAATGTTCTGTCTAAGTAGAGAAATATTCAACAAAACAGTTAAATCATCGATCAAAACAGATGCCTTTTTACCAAATTAATTATATTTTTAACAAAACATTTGAAGTCTTAACCAAATAGTTGAATTATCAAACAAAAAGATGAAATTTTAACAAAAAACAGTTGTATTTTAAACCAAATAGTGCATTAAACAAAATTTTTAAAGTAGAAAAAAAATTTTTCATCAAAAAGTGGCATTATAATCAAATAGTTGAACTATATAGCAAAAAGAAGGAATTTTCAACATAGAAATAAAAATTGTAATCAAATGGTTGAATTTTTAACATACAAAGATGAATACCGAGCAAAAAATGTAATATTAGTTGATATTTAAACCGAAAGGATGAAATTTCTACCACAAGAGGTGAATTTTATTACCAAAAGACGAGTTTTTAATCCATATGGTTAATTTTTTCCAAAGAAGGCGTATTTTTAAAGAACTATATACATTTTTTAACAAATAGTGGAAATTTCAAGTAAAAGAGATAAATTTTTAATAAAAAACATTAATTAATAACATAAATTAAGAGATAAATGAGCAATTAAAACAACTGTACAACTAACAATTCACTTTGAAGCCAAAAGACAAGTTTTCTGTGAAATAGTTGCATTTTTAACAAAAAAGGCAGTTTTAAATCTAGAAGATTAGTCAACTAGAAACTTATCAATTTCCAAACAAAACTGGAAAAGCTAAATTTTTTGTAAAAAATTTAATTTTCAACAAAATAGTACAATTTTTTATCAAAGAGATGAATTTTCAATTAAAGTGATCAACTTTTCAACTAAAAAGACGAATTTTCAACAAATAATTATTTTCCAGTCAAGAACGGAAAAAACTCCTACCGAGCCAGAAGATAAACTTTCCGGAAAAAAGTTGTATTTTTAAGGAAAAAAGAGAAAATTTCAAATTTCAAAATAATTTTTTCCCAAAAAGACTAATTTTCAATTAGAAAGATATTAGTTTTTAATATAAAATGAAAAAACTACATTTTTAGTTAAAAAGATTATTTTTGAACCAAAAATAACCGAAATTTCAACCAAAGGGCTCATTGCAAACTAACATGGTGAAATTTCAACATCAAAATATTTGTTAACAAAGTGGTTCAACTTGCATCCAAGAAGTTCAATTTTCAACGATTCAAGATAAACTTTTAACACATAATGCAATAGTAGATAGTTTAAACAAAAAATATTTTTATTAAATAAACAGTTGAGTTGAATTCTCATTCAACAGTTACATTTTTACCAAGCAATGTTAATTTTCTACGAAAATAGTTGTAACTAGAAATATAATCGCCTGGAGAAAGAAACTGCAAAAAGGATATAGAAACAGAACGGAATAAGAAAATTTCAAATTTATTATTTTCAACAGTTATTTGAAGGACCTCTTTTACAAATTCGATGACTTTCCCTAGCCACAAAAGTCCCTGTGTTTTCCCTAATTTCCAGGTTTGCCCTGATCTAAGGCTACCCTGCTTTTTCCGCTCAAATGATTTTCCAGAGTGTGAAGAAGTTGATAAAGTACTTATGTTATGGGAAGAGAAAGTCTCACCTAGTGGGAAAAAATAATGGGCATGAGAACACGATTGATCACAATCATTACAATAATGCTCTGTAGGTCAAAAATCTTATTGTCTTGAGTTCGAACTCGATTCAAAGTGTACAGAAAGCTTTAAGTTCGATTGCATCTGTCGATAGAAAAGGGCGTTTCGCGTAGGTGCCGGTTATATGCGCCGATAATATCGAAGAGTCGCATTCCAAAGTGAATGACGCTATCGGGTGTCTTCCGCATAGAGTGCGCCTATTAAAAACAACAACAATAACGACGAGAGAGGCTATTTGAATTTACAATCGAACTTAAAGTTTCCACTTTAGCACTTTAATTTAAATTCATCTTAGAATTTATTGTTTTTCCTAATTAATATATATTCTCAAGTTAATAATAAACTATAAAAGAGAGCAATTTATAAGAGATGTGTAAAATATTGAAAACGAATCTCGAAACAAGTGCTACCTTATAACTGGATATTTTTCTTCTATTTTTCAATAGGGTGTTTTTAGGACTTTCCTATCTTTGATAAATAGAAGCAGGTTCTAACCGTAACAAAAAACCCAGCACGAGTCTCGCAGCTCTCAATGCAAAAAAAAGAAGGGACAAGAAAAAAGATTAGAGATTTGGAAGGGAACGGACCAAAGGGAATCTCATAAGAAATGACTAATTTGAAATTAGAATAATTTATTAGTAGCACTAATTTAGTGTTTCAAGGATCACAATCCGTCCCCTTTTTGTACAAAATCCCTTTTTTTCTTCCTGTTTTACACCCTTATTTAAAAAATCAACTAAAATAGCTAAAATCGAGATTTTTTACTTTTCACGGCAATAGGAGAATAAATTATGTTAAATAAAATTAGGATAGGTAGTTATATTAAATTCCAACTAAAACGCTTTAAACTCTTTATACTTCAAGCAATATAATTAAATTTTGAAAAAAAAACAAACTTAAAAAAAAACAATTTTTAACATTGTAGTTCCATTTAAAAAAATTTAAATATGCAAACAAAAAATATAAGATCTCAATAAAAACGTAATAGTTCACATTTCAACAACAAAATATTATAATTTTGTGAAATGCATTAAAAAAAAGACGATTGTGCAACAAAATAGTTGAATTTTCAGTCAAACGATTGAATTTTTCCAGCCAAAAAGACGAATTTTCCACAAAATAGTTGAGTTTTTAGGCCTTCAATATGAATTTTCAACAAAAAGGTTGCATTTTATCCAAAAAAAGGTGACTTTTTTACCAAAAGAGATGAATTTTCAACCCCAATTATCAATGTTCAACATAAAAGTTCATTTTCAGCCAAACAAAAAATATAATAGTTCATACTTTGAACAAAAAATATTTTTAAGTTAGGAATTAGAAATAGTTGATTTAATCCAAAAGAGATGAATTTTCAATAAAATACTTAAATCCTCAACCAAAACTGATTAATTTTCAACCAAGTAGTAGTATTTTCGACTTAAAATATTTCATTTCTGCCACAAGCGATTAATTTTTCAATCTAGAAGAAGATATTTTAACAAAATAGTTGAATTTTTAACAATAAAAAAATTACTTCCAAGTCAAGAAAGAAAAAAATGCTTAACAAAATTGTCGAATTATCAACCCCAAATAATGAATTTTGAACAAATAGGTTATTTACAACCAAAAGTTGAATTTTCTACGAAACTCATTGAATCTAGACATAATAGTATAAATAGACATAATAAATATAAATAGAATAGACAATGAATA
Source organism: Belonocnema kinseyi (assembly GCF_010883055.1). Classification (NCBI taxonomy): domain Eukaryota; kingdom Metazoa; phylum Arthropoda; class Insecta; order Hymenoptera; family Cynipidae; genus Belonocnema; species Belonocnema kinseyi. The sequence goes on along the minus strand of NC_046662.1, from coordinate 64,196,246 downwards.
AACATACTAAGTATAATAGACATAATTGTAAAAATAAAAAATAATTGGACTTTCTTATTTGGTACATTTAATAATTTAGTTTGCATTCAAGTGGAAAATAAATAGGAATTTAGAAAAAATTATTATATTCGCATACTTTTCTTGCTTTCGTGAATAATCATTTTTTTAATTTATGTTTTTTTGCACTATAACCTTTTTTATCAGACAATAACAATCTTTTTAAACATTTAATAGCTTTCAATTTCAAAAATACAATAGAAAGAAATTAGCAAGTCTAAGGAAACAAAAAGAGAGCAATTAGATTTTGCAAATAGTCACTTTTGTGTTTTTTGCATTATTTATTTCTAGCTGACTCGCAGGAAAATACTTTAAACAACTGAGAGTTCTGTAATGAAAAGCATACATTAGAAAAAATGGATGAGAATAAGGATTCAAAATCTGTTCACTGATAAAAATAAAATATTGTTAAAGTCAAGCATATGCATTTTAATTTCTGTTTATCTATTTTTCGATCTTTGATCTTCTTGAATTTTTTTCTAATATATTTTGTCAGTAGAAAGTGCTAATGTGATCAACAGATTTTTTAAAGCCAGCTAAAAAAATGACTAGAGCGCTTAGGAAAAAAGGCGCTACTGTTAGAGAGCACCTTCGTTCAATATTCACGAGACACCCATACGATATACAACGTTTTGAAAAATGAATTAAATCCCCATTTTTCAGAAAAAATCCTTCTCTTACCTTAAGTGTAAATCCTGAACCGCTGTGATCTCTGTAAGTGCACTCAAATTTTTTTTGTTTAAACATGAAACTTTCCTAAAAATAATTTGTAAAAGAATCATGAAATGAAAACTCTGAATATTCAAGGATGAGCAGTTGCGGCAATGTCTCGAAAGGCAGTTGAAAAAAAAACAGCTGGATTTCTTATCCCTTTATCTCGGGAGCTCTCTAGCATTTCTAAGGAATACTCGACCCTCGATCCTTGAAATTTAAACTTTCCAGATCGAAATAACATTTTTCTTCCGTTGTGAATGATTTGTATTCAAGGCACGTTCGGAAGAGCACACTCTTTTTGATGACACATGGGAAAGCGAGTTGAAGAACGCATCTTTCGCATTTGCGTAAGTATTTACTTAATGATATTGAAACCACTCTCGTGGTAAATAAAAATAAAGGCTGACACACAGCTCATATTCTGTGGGCAGCATCGCAGAGCATCATGGACTTTTATGCCTCCTCGCTGTTATTTCAACTAAAGTGCAGCTTACACATCTCCCAAAGGCTTCATTGTTGTTTCCTGAATGTTTTGACTCTTCATTTATCTCCACCTCGATCAAGTAGAGTCCCTCGAAACATGCCTATTGCCTATGTCCCTATGAGAAGAAGTTTTAGAAACGTTCTAGAATTCAATGGGACTTGGTGCACGCTCAACGAGATTAGAATCACTCGCAACAAAAAGCTCAGGGCGGTAGTTAGTAGAGTCGGCTCAAGTTTTATTGACACCTTCGGCTACAAGAGAAACGATCGTTCGTTTTTTCAACTAACGTGCATCTCGTTAGCGTTATTACGTTTCATTCTATAACGTAATAAAGAGAGAAAATTAGTTGGTAAAATGCTGTAAAGATTTTCTTAATAGCAGAGACAATCAGTGATCATTTTTGTCTTCAAAAGTCCGAGACGCATTTCAAAATACAAAGAATCTTCAAATTAATCTATATTACAATTTGAAAGTATTTACATGATGAAGAATCTAAAGTTTAAAGCAATTCTTATTTGAGTAAAACCTAATTCAATGAAATTGGTATACTAAAATTAACTTTAAACAGTCCAAACGTCATCAACTGGACTGTCCCTAGTGTCGTTTTCAAAATAAGAGGGATCATAGGGCAAAATGAACTGAAAAAGGGTAATTTTCTCATGAAAATTTTTGAAAAACAGAGCAAAGATTAAACATTTCTTTGTATTTATTTTTGAAACTTGTATCTATTTAGGTCATTGAAAATCTATTCACAGTGATATAAAAAAGACAGAGAAAAAATAAAATGGGTTAAATACACATTTTTGATATGTTTACCATCGTTCTCATAAATATTTCTTTCCTAGATTTGACATTTCTACCTTAGTGTAATAAGTGTCAAATGTCAGATATCTGAAACAAATAGCTTTTCAAATATTTTAAGAATAAAAATATTGTAACTGATGTCATTTCAAATTAAAAACATGATTTTTTAAACAAACGATATTTTCAGATTGTTCAGTTATTTTTAAAATTGGAAATAGTAGAATTGTATTTCCGGGGGAAACGAACCGTCATTTATTAAAATGAAATCATTTTTCAAAAATTGGTAAGATGAGACGGTCAGAAAAAAATTGCAAAAAACATGGTTAAAATTAATGTTTTTTGTTGTTGTAAATTTAAAGATTAAAAAAAATGTTTTTATTTGAAATGACATCAGTTCTAATATTTTTATTCTTAAAATCACAGAAAATCTACTTTTTTCAAATATCGGACTTTTATCACGACAACTACATAAATACTTTTAATGTGAATTTAAAACTACACTTTTCAGTAGAGCGAAGCAAAAATGCAAAAAGTTAATCAAATTGTTTATGCTGAGTGATAACGATTTGTGATAACTATTTTCTTCAGCTTGAATCAAAGAAACATGTTATTATTTTTTATTCATGGAAAACATTTTTTTCGTGGTGTTTCTAACGTTTCAAAATCGCAAAAATAAATATGAATTCCAAAAAATCTGAAATCGTGACTAAAAGTTTTTTCCTGAAAATGAACAGTGATAAAATGTTTATTTGGTTCAACCTGAATAAACTTCAGGTTCCACATATTCAACTTTTTTAAATTTGTGCATATGACTCAATCAAAAAAACTTGTTTTTGCACATTTTCAAACAAATTGTTATTGAGCAAAAAATGTATTTTTAAATTTCGAAATTTGTTATTATTGTTCACTAGTAAAAGCTGTAAATATAATAAATTCGTCATAATTTCTGCAACCAATACTATAATACTTATTTAAAAAGCACTATATATTTTGCACTATATATTTTCAACATACTTTAAAATGTTTAAGCTTCAAATTTTTTAAAGAATATTTGTTTTTATTGGTTCAGTACTCGAAACGTGTAGTAAAAGGGGAAAGATTTTTGAGAATCGGGGAAAAGGGAGATTTCAAGAAAAAAGGGGAAAGTAAGAAAAAAGTGAATAATTGACTGAAATCAATTATTGTTAGTTGGGGAAATTATTTAGTTTGTAAGATATGGTACTTCAATTTTACTATTTAGGGGAACCATTTTCTTAGTTGCTGGTACTAATCAAATGGTAAGTGCGACTAATGGAATTGTTATGGTAAATAATAATATAGCAGTACAATATCTTCCTAACTAAATAGTTGGCCCAACTAATTTATTTTTCAGTCTTAGAAAACCCAACCGACAAACAGATGCACTGACCTTATAATTCTAATATTTACAGTAAATAAAAAATCAATCAATGAATTTCATTTGATAACTTTAGTCTTAAATAATTGACAAGATTTAAAGGTGTCAAAGAATTTTGAGTTCCCAGGCACTTTATTTCACCGAATTTAATGTACAATATAAATTTATACGAAATCAAAATGCAAAAAAAAAAGAATTGTTCTCGGCTGAGTAATATTTAAACCATTTAACTCACTCAATAATTCTATAATAATCAGAAATCACCCACTCGCTGAACTCACCTGCAACAGAAAAAGAAAATCCATTATTTTTCAATTTAACAGAAGCCAGAGGGCAGAATTAAATTAAAATACAAAAATGTTTGCAACACGCATTTTCCATTAATTCTACTTTCGTATTTACACCAAAATCGTGTATAATTTAAATGCAAGCATTCAACGATAAAAATCAATCTTTACAAATTTGCGAATTCAATTAATACTCATTGGTATGTGCAAAATTTCAATGTTTCTTTCTTATAATTAAGCCAAATAACTTTTCAATTAATTTGTTACTCTTCAAAATGTAGTGAAGGTATCATTAATTCCTTATACCACAGTACTCTAAGTCTGAATTACGTTAAAATAATTAATTGAAAAACAAACAATCATTCACTGGTTAAATTGGTTATTATTTAACTAATTTTCAGTAAAAATGACTATCTTCAGTTTGTACTCGTTTTAGAGATTAGTGGTCTTGGCTTTATGTTAGGTTATTTAACTACAAAATTAGCGCATAATTACTTGCGCTAATGTTTTACTAAGTGTGTCTACTGTGAAATAGTGAAAATCGAGTTACTTTTAACTTATAAATTTAAGCTAATGGATCGAAAGCACGAAGTTTGATCCAGATCAGATCCAGATTCAGATTCAGATAGCAACAAATGTTTGCAAATTACCAAGGATGTTGAAAAAGTTGACCAGTTTACCATAAACATAAACTTTTAAGAGATATTTTTTTCCCAAATACAAAAACACAAGCAGTCAGACTTAAAATAGGTTTCCACATGATATTGCGGAAAAGTAACTCAATCTAACAAGACATAAATTAACAACCACATTGGAATAAATGTTTGATTTTTCAGTAGCCTTCAATTCCATATGATAAGATAAAAGGTGTTAATTGAGGCGAATGAGGTAAAATGTGTCTTCTACATTCTACAAGAATGTTGATTAGATACGAGAGTCCATCGATTGACCTTGCCGCTCGATCCTCGTTAATGCTTGAAGAAAAGGTAGAACATCGAAAAACCTCTCTCTTGAAAAATTGCTATCGTAAAGAAAGTTCAGTGATTGGAGGCAATCGAGACAAATTAATGGACATGGTTTACTGCAAGCTTCTTTTCTTTTAGCCTCTTTATAGTGTCGAATGTCGATTTAGAGGTGGAGCATCAGCATACTGACATACTGATCACAACGGTTTCGTAGTTTAATTTTATGTAAAACGAAGGGACTTTTTTCCGAAAAATCCAAGTTCATTTGTTATTAAAAACTTGTTACATCAAATCTCTAGTCATTTTCGTCTTCACAAATTTAATTCAGCTATATAGCCTTCAAAAATCCGATGTTCACTTCAGCATTTTCTGATGCTGAAAATTTAAAAAATCCAAGAGTAAAAACAAAATTGAAAAATGCTCACGTTTAAATTTTTTTAAATGTATTTTTATTATTATACGTACTTTGATTCTTTATTCTCGTCATCTTTTTCTAATATATTCTATTCAGTATAAAATACCCTCGGATATTCGATGTATTTTTCTAAACAATTTAGTTATTATTATCAGCTAAAAGCTTTTAAATGTTCATAACTTCTGTTATTTCAGCAATAAAAAAATTATAGTGTAAAAAACCGAAATTCAAACAATCATTATTGAAGAAAATAAGAAAATTATGAAGATATCAGTAAGAAAAATATTTTGCAAATTTATGATTTTGTGTTACCAATTCACTAATTTAGTAGAAAGTTGAACTGTTTGGTTAAAAATGCATATTTTCGTGTTAAAAATTTAACTGTTTTATTGCAGACTTATCTCTTTAAATGAAAATTTCTTTCTTTTTGTTGAAAATTCTTCTTTTTTCGGTCAAATTCAACTGTTTGCGATTAAAAATGAAATTATTTTTTGGTTGAAATATCAACTGCTATATTCATTCAGGAGAATTCTTTGTTATACATGATTTTTTTCGTTCAAGATTAATCATTTTAGTTAAAATTGAGCCGTTAAACTTCAATATTAAGTACCTGAATTAAATTTATTTGTAAGAATTCATTCCTCTATTTTCTAGAAAATTCTCCTTGTTTTGCCTGTGTTTAGAGCATTTTGGCCTATAAAGACTATATAAAAATGGTATTGATTTTCATATATAGAGATGAACTATCTTTCGAGTTTAGTTTCTCGATTAAATGTTTAGCGATTTCTACGCTTTTATGGATCTCCTTCAAATCTACAAAATTAATAAATAAATCGTTTAGGAAGTATTTTAAATTTTTGTGGTGAAAAAGAATATCTTTGAAAGTGACTTGTTTTCTGCCTTGAATTTATATTTATGATTCTTGAAAAATAAATCAAAACCTTGTAAAAACAGATGTAAACGTAGAAAATTGTTTCTAAAAAATGTTGATCTTAGGTGCTTTAGGGGTTTTTCAAAATTTAGGGAGGGGGGCAGTAACAAAAATGGTTTGTTGGCACAAATATTGTAGTAGAGCTATCTAGTATAGATCATAATATAGTTACTACTTTTTTCCAAAAATGGTAGTAGTTGTCCTTACTACTTTATTCATTGCCACCGCCAGGCCTGGGACAGACCACACCATCCAGACTCGACGATCTAGAATCTAGATAAGGTCAGACCTGGGCCAGATCAGATCTTACAGACTAGACAGTCTAGATAAATCAAGACCTGGGCCAGATCCGCAACCTGACTGCCAGGAAATTTTTCCACAATGGTGTATAAACTCATATGGAGACCCACGAGAGAAGATTTTTGTTAGAAAATTCGAGAATTCACACTGAATTTCCGCTGGAATTCCACGTGGATAAAATGTGAATTTTCCCTAATTATTTCTACCTGCATAAACCATCGGTATAATGAGGTTACTAACTCATACATTGGCGGTAAACTTAACTACTTTTATTTGCTGTGCTTGCAATTTCTATCGTTACTAATATGCACTACGTAGGAGTACTAAAGGCGATTTGTTTCCGCACATAACTTGTTAGTTTTACGATTGAAGTAGCTCTCGCAGCTGATACTATCTCTACTGATAAAAGGCTTGTTGTCCCAACCAACCATTTTTTTCAATGGGGATTTGATAAAAAAAGGGTACTGACAGTGATCGCTGCATCAAACTGCAATCAAACTATCAAGCTGCCTACGAGAGTAGATCTATCTTCTCTCCTTCAATCGCGGGAGCGTGGTTAAGCGCTCAATTCAGACGAGACAATAGCGATGTCCCACCTGACCAATTTATCGGACACCCACGAGTGCCCTGCTGGGTGTAGTCTCTCTAAAGCTAAAGAATAATAGCTGGGTCGAAGGTTGTCCAAGACATCCTTCTCATGTGGTTCCTCGTCAATCCAACGATCCCAACGAGACGCAGAATAATTTAGTTAAATTAACCTGCGGATGAGCATGCTGTGCGGAAGGTGGTCCAAGGATAAACTGTAAGGCTCGTCCTATAAATAATTGCGTTTTTAAAGCTTGCTGTTAGGCTCCTATTATGCGAGAAATAACGCAGAACTCATATTTCAGAGAGAACGGCTGAGAAGAGGTGGTCACTTAATTGACGTGATGAAGATCTGTCAGACGACTCAAAAAGAATGAACAATCTTTGCTGATTTGAGCAAGTGAAAGCTTTGATAATGAGGGCTTTTAACGAACTTGTTAAGTATTGTTATAACTTTTTTGTTGGGGTATAGATGTTCACCTTAGATTTCAATAATTACTGATTATGAACGAAAATATTATGGAGAAGTGATGTGGGAGTTTAATAATTAAATCTCTAATAACGGATGGAGAAAACGTTTGGGGTAACTTTTACCATCTTACATGGATTTGACGGAATCTCAGTGGCAAATAAGGTAATACGTACCTTAATTCACTGCCTAGAACAATGAACATGGAATAAATGGGCAGAATTTTATTACTTTTCATAGCTACTTTAGGTACATTTTAGTTAAGAACGCAAAATAGGCGAGTCGTTAGAAAAATGAAGATCATTACCGAAGTAGAAAATAATTTTTCTGTTGTCTCGGAGAGTCATGTCGATTCCTGTCAGATTCTCCTATAACGCGATTATTTCTGTTTCAACTCTTACAACACAATATAATAATATCTAATTCTATGTTTAAAAATATGAATTTAATTTCTATCGTGCGTAATTATCATTAGGATAAATCGGAATATCTTCTCCGTGCTGGTAACGGCGCGGTGACCTTGAAATTACCAAACTCCGAGGTCTTTCTCCTTTGCAATATACAGTATTTCATTTTGTTTTCAATGGACTTAAATTTCGGAAACATTCAAGATTCTTGTTAAGAAAATGATTGCCCCGTTCAAGAATTGGTTTTTTTAAAATTATTTTTAATTGCCTTAGTAGGATTTCTATAGAATTAATATAAAAGTAGGTCCGTACTTCGTACTGGTTTTTTCATATCCAGTACTATTGTACTTCAGAACAAATTAGGTAATTCCTTACAATTTCACGTTTTTCCGTGCATTTTAAACCTCCGTTCGTAAATGTTTATTGGATCCTCAGTCCAAGAACTGAAGCATGCCACGAAATAATGCAACTAAAATGTAACCTACAGGAACCCCCATAGAAAATCACCCAACGAATCGAGAATTGACTTCGCTTCATCAATTCCGAATTATCTCGGATTTCTACCATTCTGTACCGGAAAATATCACAGCGATTTCCATGTACAATTTACATTACGTGGAAACTATTGTTTCGGTAGTCAATGTGCACGAAATGTCTTCGAAGAGATAAGGTTCGTGACACATTCGTATCTGATGGGGCAGTAATGGAAATCGATAACTCGTTCGTGCGGAAACGCGATCGCATCGCGCGAAACTTTACCGATCGTGAGGCGAGTCCTGGTCTAGTCTAATATAATCGACTGGGTTGCGCTGGTTCCACCTGAGAAGCTTACGACTTGGCAAAACTCACCATTCACCAGAAGCACTATCCTCGCACTGAGAAAAATGGACTATAACGTTAACGATCTTGGATTGTAATGTAATAAATTTTTGGAAGATGTTATTAACATTTGAAGATGTTAGCGTCCGATATTAAAAATTTTAATTAATACAAATTTCGATGTTTATTTATATTTTTCCGTGATTTGGAAGAACGCCGTCATTTCCAAACGTATTTATTGTTATTGAATAATTCGCATAATATCTTTTCATTTCTGCAAAAGAAATTGTTTAAACATGTTCTCTTCAGATGGCTCTCTTTAAAATACGGACCTCAGAAATAGGCCTGCCATGATTTGAAAGAACGCCGTTCACGGCAAATAGAATATGAATGAGTGGAATTATTACAAAACGTTATTTAAATATAAAATTGTAATTATTGTAAAATATTACATATTATTAATATTATTATGAATATTTTTTGAATTTTCATTTGTAAATTACAAATTATTCAATTTTCAAGAAATAACAATTCTTAGGTTGTGCTGATTTTTAAGATAAAAACTTGAAATTTGTCACTTGTAATTCTTCGAAATCGATGTAATTTAAAATGTAAATAATTGAAATAAAAGCATTTTTAATTTTAAAACTTGAAAATTGCATAATTTTTAAATTCGAATTTACGAAAAAAATGCTTAAATTTTAAACATTAACAATTCCAAGTTCTACAATTTTCAAGATGTACAATTTATAATTTTCAAAAGAAAAAAAAAAAGATTTTCAGAACAAAGTTCTAAAATTTTCAAAATTAAAAATTGAAATTTATTAATTTTTCAGATTTATATAATTGAAGACTTACAATGGAAAATTCTCTATTTTTCAAGATTTTCAATTTAAGACTCTTTAATATTTAATGTGTATTATCGAACTTTTTTTTAAATAGTTCAATTTCGAAATGTTCAAATAAAAAATTATTCAATGTTCAAGATTAATATTTAAAATTTTTTAATCGTTCTTTTAATATGAAGTTCAATTTTGAAGATTGACAACATAAGATTCTTGAATTTTAAAGATTTACAATTTAAAAATCTTCAATTTTGAAGATTTACAATTAAAAACTCTTTAATTTTGAAAGATGTATAAATAACAATTCATAAATTGTCATGATTTTGAAAACCTGAAATTTAGGTATTTTTAATTTTAAACCTTCGAAATTGATAAAATTTCATATGTAAATCATCAAAAATGCAGAATTTTTAATTGCAAAACAAACAAATTTTATATCTTTTTATCGTTAATTTTTTAAATCAGAAATTTTTTATTTCAAAGATCAACAATTCAAATTTTTACAAGTCTGTAACTGACCGTTACGGCGTTTCCTCGATTATTTCTGTGACGTATAGGCCGTTTGCCCCAAATTTAGCAATTATTATTTTTTTTATTATTATTATTATTATTATTATTATTACACCATTAAGCCATTTCCCTTTCGGGGTAGGCGTGACTCACTCGGCAGGGGAAAGGAGTAGTGTGTG
>NC_046662.1:64184742-64185979 GCF_010883055.1 Belonocnema kinseyi | reverse complement strand
GATTAGTTAAAGAAAGTAAAGATACAATTAGAGCAGAAGAAGAGATAAAAATACAAAACGACTCTGAAGGAAGCAGGAAACTACTTTATAAAAAAATGAAAGGAAACAAAAGTACAGAAATTGTCAACATGAGAAATTGTAGGGGGGAAATGGTATATGATGCAGACGGAATACCAGAGGCTTTCAGAGACTATTTTAGAAGACAATTCGGAGATGAAGCTATAGGACACCACAACTGCGATGTTGAACACGATGCGATGGAAAACTCAAATGAAAAAGTCTGTGTCACTGAGGTTATGAATATAATTAAGAACTTGAAAAACGGTAAGGCTGCCGGGGCAGACAGTATTAACGCTGAAATGCTTAAACACGGTGGCGAATACATACCACATAGAGTCTGCGAATTGATAAATTTATGTTTCGAGATGGGAGACGTCCCAGACGATTGGAACGAAGCGATTATAGTACCATTATACAAGAGAAAGGGAGTTTGAGAGTAGGAAAAAAAGTTTTCTGTGCATTTATTGACTATAAAAACAATATATACAGGTAGCAAAGCGAGTGTAAGAGTGAATGGGAAACTGAGCGACTGTTTCCATATTATTCAAGGAGTTAGACAAGGATGCGTTATGTCTTCATGGTTATTTATATTATTTATGGAGAAGTGTTTAAGAATGGCTCGCTTCGACGAAGAGGGTGTGGATCTCCAAACAGTAAGGGTACGTGGGTTAGCGTTCGCAGATGAGAAGGTTGTTATGGCAGAGTCTATCGAAGACCTACAAAGAATGTTTAATAAACTAGATGCAAGCATGAAGAGCATGGGCCTCAAAATTAATACAAATAAAAAAAACTATGGTGTTCGAAGGAAAGAGTGAGAAAACGCTATGTAATATTTTATTAAATGATGAGAGAATTGAACAATTTGATAAGTTCGTATACCTTGGTAGCTTATCTACTAGGGACGGGAAGGTAGATGAGGAATTAGATATACGAATAAATGAAGGTAGGAAGGTTATTGGTAGAGCAGGTCCCTTTATCAGAAGTAAAAATATATCAAATAAAGCTAAGATGGCAATACATAATTCTATATTTGTACCGACTGTACTATACGGTAGCGAGACATGGACTTATCAATAAAAAGATAAGAGTAAAATTAACGGAATTGACATGAGATTCATGCGCATAATATGCGGGAAAACCCTGATGGACAAAGTAAGTAACGAGATAATTCTAAAAG
>NC_046662.1:64163160-64184642 GCF_010883055.1 Belonocnema kinseyi | reverse complement strand
GACCTAAGTTAATTTTTGAGATCAGAAGGCTATTTCCTTTAGACCAGGTGTACATGTGGATCATTTTATGCCTAAACCAAGTATTTGTAATAAACAGACCCCTTTCTAAGTATAGAACAACTGGTTTATCTCCATTATAGTTTGTTCTTGGATCCCCAAAATTACCTAATACTCTTTCTGTATCCTGATTTTGGATGCCCACCCAACCGTTCATGTCTCCTAGTAGAATTATTCTTTCCCCATGTTCGCAGATGTTTATTGTGTCATTTAAAGTGTCCCAGAAGGCGTCTTTTACTTATCCAGCATCACTATCAACCGGCGCGTAGCAAAAATTATATTATTTTTTAATTGGTTAAAATTTTTAAAAATTATTTTAATAATCAGGTGTATCTTTCCTTCACGATTATAATGATAAAAAAAAATAGTTTATCGATTTTTTACAGGTAACGGTGTTTTTCTAAATCACGACATGTATTCATGGATAATGGCGTTTTTGGTTCAAATCTGGATAGAGGTAGTTTTTTTCTTGTTCTTAAAAAATTATTTATCCGAAGTAATCCTCGATTTTAAAACTTGGGGCAGCATTCTATAGCTATTAAGCGTTATAATCTGTATGTTAATTTTTAAAATACTGCACTATAATAAAGCCCTATGTCCAGGCAAAGCGAATATATTAAGGAATATTATATAAAAGTAAGTAAAATAATCAGTTATAAATTTTTGTCTTTAGTCAAAAGTCAAAATTAATCTTGTTGGTTGAAAATTTAAATATTTGCTTGTAAATTAAATTTTCATTGAAATTTTTTATTTTCGAGTAAAGCATTCAACTGATCTGTAGAAAAAATCTTCTTTTTGGCTTATTCATGCTACTAGCCAGTCTGCTCAATGCTATCTACGATTATAAAACCTAATATCCTAAACGTAAACGGTATAATTTATATTCTATAATCTATTCTACTCAGTGCACTGGAACGGTGAAAAAGCTCAAGAAGTTAGTGTGTTTCTTGTTGGTCGTACACTTCAATGGAATGACCGAGAAGTTCTTAGCAGGTCCATTAAATGGTCAAGTTTAAGTTTACCCCCAAGAACTTTGTGAGGCACGAGCGACATGGCGTGTGTTTTTCTTCTCCACTTCTTTAGCAGCATTTATTTCAACTAATGACCGTCACTATTCCAGTCTCGTTCTCTGCAATTCTCGTCTTTGTTTCAAGTTTAGGTAAGTAGTTTGGCCTTCGTTACGTAACTCAAACACGGAGATTTGTACCTAATGCACCTTGTTGAATTGTTACTGCCAAGAGGATTCAAGAAGTTCTGTTAATTAAGCAATTAGGCCTCTTTTTCCACCAATAATTTCGCCGGTAAAAGAGTTAGATTACGGCACCATCAATTGCGGGAAATTTAATGACATAATTGCTCTATTAGGACTCGAAAAAGTCGCGTTATTCATGTCTTTTGAAGTTTGATAAAACTTTTAAAATGTGGGCGTCTTTGACTCTTTTATGGTAATTCTTCAGAATCGTTCATTAGCTTGATTTTAAATGAAAAGAGTTATCGTAAAACTCTACATTCCTTTACATAAACGTACTGCTCTATGAACACTGTTCGAAATTCATGTATCGATTTTAAGATAAATTTAATGGAAGTAAACATGCATATACGTAATCTACATGTTTAGTACTCTGAATTATCAGGAAATGATAGTTTCTTGCGATTTTCCTTAATCTTAACAACTTACTTAAAACCAAAAGAACAGATTACAGAACGTTTGCTAATATATCGATCAGGATTGAAATATGACGTGTAGGCAAAACTTTTTTAGAAAAAGCAAGACAATGATGAAAGTTCCAGATACGACCAATAACTTACAGGTTAGTTTTGTAATTACTTTAATTATTTCTGGATTTTCGTCTTAATAATTAATGCAGTTGTAAAGGTCCGTTAAGCAGGCAGGACCACATTGCAAAAATGGACTGAAAACCTATAGGGAATTTAGGGCTCATTTAATGCCCCATTGCCAAATTTAATGCTCTTTATTCAAACAAAAAAACCGGTGGTCATGCTAGCTTAACGTTAAGACAGCATAACCACTCATAGTAAAAAATTAATTTTTCAAAATTTCTTTGCCCTATAATTTAGGGCTCGTTTAGGGCTCACTTAATGCCCTATTGTTAAATTTGATGCTCCGCAATTTTTCGAAAAACCCTGTGGTCATGCTAGCTTAACGTTAACCTAGCAGGACCATATAGAGAAAAAAACGACTTAGGCATTATTTCTTTCCACAATAATTTAGGGCTCATTTAGGGCTCTGGCAATATGATAATGAAAAATTTAAACAAATTGTTTAAATAATTTTTGTTTAAACAATTGTAGTAAAAGTGAATTAAACAAATTTCTTCTTCTACCCTATGCTGAGGCTCACTTAGGGCTCCGTGAATATGGTATTTGGATTGAACAAAAAATTGTTTAAACAATTATGGTTTAAACAAATTTACCACAAAAAATTATTTTCTTTTCGTTTTTCTTGCATAATTTCAGTCTCATTTAAGGCTCCTCAAATATCATGCACTGAAATTCTTGCGATATTGTCTTCGCCCTTTTTTTTGTTATAAAGGGTGATTTTTTTAGCTTGGAACTTTCAAATATCTCGAAAAATAGGCACTCTATGAAAAAATGTTATTAATCAAAATTTTATCACTCTGAGGAGTATATACACTGATGTTAAAATCGGTTTCCCCACACTGCCTCCTGTGGGTGGGGGTGGGGACAAGTTTGAAATCTTAAATGATATTTGAAAATTTTAAGTTAAAAAATCACCTTGTATATGGTGTTGTGCTACATTAACGTTATAAAAAAGACGTGAAGAAAACCATAAAACCCATTTTTACTCCTCGCATAATTTAGGGTTCATTGAGGACTAATTTGGGTCCGTATTACTAAATTTTGGACTCTTTTATTTTTTGTAAAAAATAGTGTTTGCAATAGCTTAACAATAAGTTAGTTCAAGATTGCTGGAAAACGTAATAAAAATGATTTTACAGAAAACTCACCTCATAAAATAATTTAGGGCTCATTTAGGGCTTATTTAGGGCTCTGGGAATATGATAATTAAACATTTAAAAAAATGTTTAAATAATTTTTTATCTATTTTTACAAAAAATACTAGAACTCAACATTTGGAAATACTGGCCCAAGTTAGTCCTAAAGGAGCCCTAAATTATGGGATGAGTAAAAATGTGTTTTGTGGTTTTCTTCACGTATTTTTTATAAGGTTAAGGTGACAAAACACCATATATAAAAAAAGGGCTAAGGAAATATCGCAAGACCGTCGGTCAATGATATTTGAGGAGCCTTAAATGAGCCTGAAATTATGCAAAATAAACGAAAATAAAATAATTTTTTTTGTGGTAAATTTGTCTAAACAATAATTGTTTAAAAAGTTTTTTGTTAAAATCAAATATTATATTCATGGAACCCTAAGTGAGCCTTAAAATAGGGAAGAAAAAGACATTTGTTGAATTCATTCATACAAGAATTTTTTAAACAAAAATGTTTTAAACAATTTTTTAAAACTTTTTATTCTCATATTGCCAGAGCCCTAAATGAGCCCTAAATTATTGTGGAAAGAAATACTATCAAAGTCGTTTTTTTCTCTGTGTGGTCCTGCTAGGTTAACGTTAAGCTAGCATGACCACAGGTTTTTTCGAAAAATTGCGGAACATCAAATTTGACAATAGGGCATTAAGTGAGCCCTAAATGAGCCCTAAATTATAGAGAAAAGAAAATTTGAAAAATTAGTTTTTTACTATGTGTGGTTCTGCTGTCTTAACGTTAAGCTAGCATGATCATCGGTTTTTTTGTTTACATGAAAAGCATTAAATTTGGCAATGGGGCATTGAATTAGCCCTAAATGAGCCCTAAATTCCCTATAGGTTTTCAGTCCATTTTTGCAATGTGATCCTGTCAGCTTAACGGACCTCAGTTGAAACTATCAACAAATCAAAATGTCATATTATTAGGGCGTCTAGCCGTGGGATGATTTTAACTTTCCAGTCTTCTCCTGGTTCATTGTTCATTTTTTCCAGTTAATTAAAAAGGGTTGATTCATTTCTGATTTGGAACAGGAAATTTGGTAAAATACTTGGATTAAAATTATTTTCCAGAACAATTACCGATTCACGTCAAAAATTATCTGTTCCACGTGAAATTATAATTCTCTGCGAAAACTTCGTTATTTATATACTTTATTTATTCATCAACCATATACAGAATTATTATAATTCTTTAAACAAATTTCCTATACCAAGCCACAATTAAATTAATTTCTAAAATTGTACATTAGAATTCAGAAATATAGTGGCATCATTTCTCCATCCTTTGGAAGTGGCTAGTTTTAAATTCGGACGAATGCAGTCGTGGAATAAGAATTTTTAATAATTTTCTTCTACTAAATTATAAATAAAATTCATTGTCAAAATACTAGTTAAATGAAAAAATGCCTTTTTCCTTGTTCAATTGTAATTGTTCTCGGAAACTGCATGTAGCACACTCAAAATTATATTTTTCCTTACTAAAATTTGATATCAAAATTTAAAACTAGAACTTTTTAGACAATTTTTCTTATACCAACGTCAACATTATAATTATTTACGGAGTTCCCTGTTTAAAAATCAAAATTAATTTAATTTACATATATAAGTACATTCGAGAGACAATCCCGGTCACTGAGTCACATTTCGCGTCATTTCAGTTCTTTTTCCCCGATGAACGAAATTTCCGGCAGGTTACTGGTTTTCCCGATTTTTTGGTGTCAGACACCCAAATTATAGTTTTATTATAAAAATTATTTCATCCGTAAATGATAAAATTATAAAAAATTACAAACAACGAAATTAACAGTGAAAATAATATGTAAATTAAAATTAGATAAATCCCCAAAAAAATGTATTCACAAAATTAAACAAAGAAGTGAAGAATCTGATTTTACTAATAACTCGCATTAAATTTTTTATAATTAAGGTTCGTTGGTACGAAACTTTATTCCAAACTATAAGAGACATCTATGTTGATTTTGCAATATTCGGGACTAATTTTTTTCTATCGAGAATGACACATGACTGCCTGTAAGTATGTGCATAGTTTCTTTTCGTATATGATCTATATTATATATCATTGCATTAGCTAAAAAAGTATCTACTCAGCACTCAGTAGTCAGGCCAAAAGAGAAACTAGACCTTATAGGTCAGCCAGCCAGAAGATATTTTTAGCATTCGACATGCTGCATACCAATTTTTTTCTCAATATCACCAAAGATTAAATTTAATGGTTTTATAATCAATTATATCATAAATTACTTTTAATTAATTTCATATAATTGCCGTTTTCAATCAAATACTCAAAAGTCGCCAATATTTAAATTATTGATAAAATCAAGAAAAATAATCTATCATTAATTTGTGCAAATCTAGACGGAGGCTTCTAAGCGCGCCTCTGAAAAAATTTAGGTTAACATTGTTTATATAACAAATAGTTATTTAGAGTTTTTGTTTTTGACTTATTATTATGAAAAAGTTACAATTCTTATTTAATCCTAATAATCAAGGCCTCATTTTCTTCTTTAAATGATTTTCTACAATTCTATTTGAGAGGCGTTTATTCATTTATAAACTATCATTGTTTTAAGCAATAATAGCTGTATGATTTATAAATTAGTTTTTTTTTAAATCCCATCCAAAATAGAATTGTAAAGAATCCTTCAAATAATAAAATGAGGCTTTCATCATTAAGGCTAAATAAGAATTGTAATTTTTTCGTAAAGAGACCGCAAAAACTACAACTCTAAATACGTACTGTGAAATAAACAATTTTAACCTGAATAATTTATTTTAAATTACGCTCATAAGCCTTCTTCAAGATTTTCAGAAATTAATAATATATCTATTTTTGATGATTATATCAATCCTTTTGAAAATAGGTGCCTTTTGAGATTAATTATACGCAGTGTCTTATTCATTTTCAAATCATATGATCCTTTACAACTTTCTGAAATTCTATGAAACTCTCTGAAAATCTCCAAAATGTATAGACATTCGTTATAATTTTATGGAATCTTTTAATAACTTTAGAAATCCTACGAATCCCTTAAATGTTGTGGAATTCCTTGAAATCCCTTGAAATTCCTTTAAAAAATTTAAATCTCTTCATAGTTTCTATACTGTTACAAAATTATTTGAAACATTATTAAATTCCCCACAATATTTTAAGCTATACTATATTCTTTAAAATCCTTCTAAAAAATTAAATCCATTGAATTTTGTAAATTCCCTAAAAATCTTTCTAAATCCCGTACATCATAAAATCTTTAATATATCTGTATATCTTTTGAAATTCCTTTTAAAATGTTTAAATCTTTAAATTCCTCTGAGATTCCATAAAATACTAAGGAATCCGTAGCAATCCATAATAGTAAGTTAAGATTTCATTTACTCCCAAAACTTCGCTAAAAATTCATTGAAATTCCATAAAATCCATGAAATCTTAAAAATTCTTTGATATATTGGATATCCTATTAAAATGTTTTGAAATTTGTAAGATCTTGAAATTGACTAAAATCCCTGAAAATTCTTTTAAATACGTCAAGATTGCATTAATTATCTTAACTTTTGCAGTATCTCTTTAAAATTCTTCAATAATTTTAAAAACTTTAAAATCCCATGAAATCTTATAAAATTTGTATTCTTTAGATGGTGGATATATTATATTAGACAATCAGCGGAGAAAATCCAAAATATGTTTCAGGTTAAATTGAAAAGATAATTGCATTAAAATATATGCTTAAACTTCAAGGAGTACAAAATATAATTATTAATTATAATTATAAATAAATATTAAAATAGCTACGTCGGCTTTTATACGATTTTAATTTACTTTAATTTGAGTTTTATTCGGCTTTCTGTAAGCTGTATTTAAAAAAAAATCTCACTGATAATCAGTGTCATTTCACTGATTCAGATTTGGAGAGAGTGAAAAATTCTTTACTTTTGGAGATTTACAATTGAAAATGATTAAATTTTTAACACTATTATTAATACTGTATTGTTATTCACAATTAGAAAATTTCACAGGGACACTAATTTATACTTTTGGTTATTGGCAACCTTGCGTTTTTTAGGAACTGTATACGTAGTTATGTATTAAGAAAGAAAGAAAAAGTTAATCGTTTGAGAATTGAGAACTGCAGTTTTAAGTAGTCCGGTTATTGGATGATCAGATGAAAAATCATTAAAATTATTTTTTTTTTTTGGTGGAGAAATATGTCCTCTTTCACGTAATGCCCTTCTTAGAGGCCCTTTGCAGGTTAAAATTTGAATTATAACTATTTAAAGTCGTGCAAAAAAACATGAGATATTATGGAAAGGTCTTTCGCCGGCTACAAAAATGGTTAATTTTGTCTTTAAAACACGTTGAATATTGTTAGGAAAACCGCTTTGGAGATAGAAAATATAATTTGAAATTTGAATTACTGCTCATTTGTACTTGCTTCCAGGGTATTTGAGCTTAATAATAACAAAATATACCAAGATAAAATATGAAGAGGATGGTGTGACGTTGATTATAGTTTGCAGACTGCTTCTGCTGGAATCGGGAAGTGCGCGAAATTTCAAATAATCATTATGTTGCCTGGGTATTGCAGGTTAAGTTTAGTTTCTTGACATGTGGTTATGCTGCCAACTGCTGGGCGTGAAAAATTACTTTTATTCGGACGGTGTGAAATCAACCTTTAAATTAACATTTTATTATTATTTTAAAATATTTTATTTAATTTCTTATTTAATTCCAATTTCTGGAAAAAATAATCGACATAGCTTTGACTAGCTTTTCCAGTAGCCAAACTACTTTAATTCCTAAGCCACTGTGCGCTGAGTAAAAAACGCCGCTCGTTTTATTTTAAAATTGTTGTATCCATTATAAGTTTTTTCTGTTTGAAAATATAACTAATAAATATGTGATAAAATTTCTGCGTGTTTTTCATATCACAAACCTGAATAAAAGTCTAACAACCACGTTACCGGAAAGCGGATTTGTAAATCTTGTTTCAAGAACAGAGTAATTTGAATATTCTGATGAGTTCAATTCCAGCATCAATGCACGCAGGAGGTGTCGGAAGGTTTCGATTTAATAGGACAGGGACGAAACTTTGACCGCGGCACGTATTACTGCACGAAACAGCCTCACGTTCCAACTTCCAACAGTTAACAACACCTCGGTTGATCTTGGCAAGGGAAAAAACATGACCGGAATGTCGTTGACCGATCAGTCTGCTTCAAAGACACTCGAGTCCTTCAAGTAATCAAGGACCATATTTCTTCTGGTGGAAAAGTGTGGAATGGATCGAGTTTTCGAACCAAAAACTGAATATGGCGTGAAATGGCGAGATTGGTTCGTGATGAATACCTCGCGAGAATGTGAGAAGCCTTTCAAGTTGCCCATGGACAGTGAGGAAGAGCGAAAATAACAGCGGAAGCTGCGAGATTATCTTTTTGTGATCGGAATAGATAAGTAGGGGCGGAGCTCCACCATCTAACCCTAATATCCATTCCACAATAAGTTAGAAGGCGGTGGAGCCTTCGACAATATGAGTTAGAGGTCACTGAAGAGCGCCTATCGACTTCTTTCACTTCTCGTTTATCATTTTAACACGACGGCCTCAAACTATTATGGGGGCTTAACGGTGAAGTAAAGATAGAAACTTGAACGATTTTAACTTTGAAAAGTATGATTTGTAGTTGAATTTCTGTACTTTGTCTTCAATTCAATAGCGGGAAGCACTTTTCTGGACAAAGATTTAAATTTAGTTATGAAATATTACAGATTATCTTGCAGGAAAAAAAACAGTGCTACCAATACCGTTTTTCTAATTCAAGAAAAGCACCAAGGGCGGTCACAATTCAAGAACATTTATTTCCAGGCCTTCAAACAGAACATTATTCAGGGTGGACACTGGACCGGGAAAAGTTGTAAATGACCAGCAATTTTTTTATTGTCCGGGAATTGCTAAAGTTTATCTTGTTTTATAAATCCTTCAATAGGGATTAATTAAAATATTTCCATTATTTGATGAATTTAGAAATTTATAATTCCGTACATTGTGAAGGTCTAGAAATTAAAAAAGAAACATTTCATTTTGTTGTGTCTATTATGCATAGCGCAAAGCACAACAGCTGACTTTTCGTTGGAGGTGGAATAACCCAGTCGATGGTTAGCACAATATTCAATTGTTGATCTCAATTTTTGAGATTCATCTGCTTGATAGAAACTGACAAAATACAAAAAACTGACGGAAGTTGAGTCTCATTCGATGCGAATTTCCCAACAAATTGATGCTCTCTTGAAGCTGGAAGTCTCGTTTCATCAAGTAACCATCAATACTGGAGGAACTAGCTTCTGACCGCAGTTCCCGTGTTACGCAGGGGCTGAGGCTTGAGAAAAGTGAAGGTGTAGAAGAAGAAGATGAAGATGAGGAGGTTCGCATTGCGAGTAAAACGGCGTCAGAGAGGAAATAAAAGAGAAGCAAAACGCCGTGTGCCGAACCGCTTCTAAAAGGCGATGCGAACGAGAGTCCATGTAAGGGAATCGGGGCATCGTAGCGGCTACAGCAGAAGTAGCGACTGGAGGATCCTCAAGGCTCAAACTGGTTTCAAAATGTCGAGGCTCAACGGCGTTATCCCGCTTTCATGAGTGTCCCTCGCGAAAGCTTTATGACGATAGTAATATTTAGCCCTCTGCCTTTCGACACCTTCAAAAGGATACCACGACCTCTCTTTAGCTTCTCTTAAAACGAACTGAGAATCGTCGCAAGCTTTCACAAAATAAAAAGACGACATTTCGTCGGATCCCATGAGACGCGAAAGACGAGAGCGTAAACACGTAACCTCGAGAGCGACATCCCCAAAGTTTACCTATACTCTTCAACCATAATGGCCCTCTATGCATGTCGTATTCTGATATTTTTGGAACTGAATCTCCCCTGGTCGGGAGATACACTATTTTGTATTCACTTTATTGGCTGGTAAAACATTTTATTAGGTGGTATTACACTTTAATAGAAGGTATCATTTTTCATTAGTTGCAAGAACATTGTTTAAGTTCCCTTAAGACTCATTCATGTTTCAGAAACGGATTTGTTATTTCTTGTGTATCCCCTGAAGGTCGATGCAGGGAACATTGCTTACAAGCATTGGCGCAGAGGTTTACATGGATAATCAGCTAATACTGGTTCTTAACTCTAATCAGCTAATTGCTTCTCCGTGTTTCGATTTTTTGTGTGGGTAACATGAACTACAGGTTCAGGTCTCTCTTGGGACTTTATAAGAATTCCGACATGGCATTGCTAATTGCTTAGGAATTAGATGTTTTTATGCCAGGAAAGTAGTCTGGTGTAGAATAATCCTAATTTATAAAAGTGACCGTGTTAAAGGGATATTTTGCTTTAAAATATTGAGGTTTAATTATTCTATCGTTTATATCAGAATCTAAAGGTTGAATACGTAAATTAATAATATTTGCAATTCATGAAATTACTTATTAAATAAATAATTGGTAGGCTACAAATTGGCACGTACATCTATGACCTTTAGAGATTTTCCAAACCCAAGCATCAATTTACTTTGATGAAAAATGCGCGATGTTAGGAGCATCTCTATCAATCATTTACCATCTTTGCCTATGTAAGCAAATCTTCAGCACGATCAACTTTCATGCACGTACTATTAGGAAACAATCACACTTCTCTATGTATCACCTGTAAATCTTACGACTTATTTATATCGCCGTAGGTAACATAAACGAAGTGCATAACATCAGTTGAAAGTAAATTGTGAATACATAATTTATTGCTTTATCTTCTACGATAGAATGTATAACAACATCCTATTTAATCACCTAATGATTGATTTCGTTGCTCATTAACCATGTTACAGATTTATGGAGACCCCTGATTGGTGAATCAATTGGCTTTCATGAAACATTCAGAAATAATTTTTGCAGCATCTCTTATCAATTAATAACCTATCATCTTGTCTGCATATCTGAGCGGATCTTCAGTACGAGCAACGGTAATGCAAATGCAGTTGGGAAATAATCACAGCTCCCTTCGAATCACCTACAGATCTTACACCTTGCTTCTTACGGCGCGTTTAAGGGGAAAGCTTGCCGCGTTGGGAAGCGTAATGATCGATAATCGAATGCAAACGGCTAAGAGGGTCGTTATCCGAGAAAATCTTGGTTGAGAATTCTGCTCGCTCTGAACTACAGTGAACGGGCTTGAGCACACGTAAAAGAGGAAGGTTCGTTTGCTGGCGGAATATAGCAACCGATCACGGAGGCACCTGTGGCCGGGAAATAGAATGACCGTGCAGTGCGCACCATACCAGAGGAACAACTATACGAAACGAGTCCAGGTTGGGAGTGAGAGAACGAAACTTCGAATCGCGCTTCGTGCACTCGAATGTCGAGACAGGCCGTGCTCTTTACGGCAGACCGCGTGGCAGCCGGGTCGGTGAATTTATTTATACTGCCTATACTAATGTATGTGCGTGTACGCTTCCATCTGTGCAACCTTCTGCTTGTGTAGGAAGACATCTCCTTGCAGTTGCGGTGGAAACGATCCATCTCACACGTCTCTACACCTACTGTTAGTTCAGCAGAAGTTATCAAGAACCAACTTTCAAAGCTAGAAGCAAAATATGAGATTTTGATAGCCTAGCTGTTTCAACAATTGATTATGAAATCCTAAATCGTCCATCTGCAAAAGGAATATTTATCGTAACTTCTTAAGCAGTGGAAATTTTGGTGTGATCTAATTTTAGAACAATCTCTGTTCATTAATAGCCTGTCATTATCTCACTAAATGAGAGACTGATTGTAGCTGATTTTTATCCCTTATACCTATAAGTTTAAAAGCAGTGTTCATATTTTCAAATATATGAGTTCACCACATTTTTTCTTATCGATTTTGGTGACATTTCATATTTCCCAAAAATACGAAATGCGTTAGTGCTGAAAAGACAGGTTGCCTCTTTTCATTTTTCCTTGCCATGGCACAAGTCCAACTTTACAGCTTATATACTGCCCGAGTCAATTGTATTCCAGCGACTTAAAAATTTCGCTCGCGTCTGACGAACAACGTGCAGGATAACAATAATCTGCTCATTGGTAAGGGATAGTGTTTTTAACTTCAACAATTGATAGATCACCAAGAAAGTATGGCATTTAGTGTCACAGACTTGTTTTTCTTTTCACACTCGTCGCAGTTATAAATCTCAGTTAAAATAAGAACTGGTGTCTTTAACGCTATCTATTCCCCCATCTGTCTCTTGATTTCTATTCGAGCATTAAGAAATATGGCTATTGAAGTAATTACCGGGAATGTTGTACGTTCTGCAACAGTATAAAAAGTAAGTGAAATAAGTGAGATTTATTTAAAAAAATATAAATCCGAGATATTTGTGAAGATTAACCATTAGGTAATAAATTAGCAGCTACACATTAGAAATGTCAGATGAGAAAATAGTTTTAAAGTGTAGAATTCATTCGTTTTCTTTTTATGGGAAAGAGTATAGACGAAATTCTCTACTGGAGATATAGAAGTCTACAGAAAGAGATTTGGCCCATTGTTTTATATTGTCTTCAATATTGGACCGGTCCTGGGCTACAGTTGCAGTAAATATATCGAGATAAAAGAACGAGATTGCGGGTGTATAGTAAATACAATAAGAAAAGAAAATCCTTTAAATTCTTTTCAGTTTCACCGTAGGAACAACACTCTTTACAAGAGGCACCGATTGTTTACACAGAGGGTTTCCTCAAAGTTCAACCGCCTACATCAGATATCACTGGCAAAGCAAGACTCGTGATGCAAATGCTTGGAATGATAGATTTGTGTATTCATTCTGCACACGTGCGTAGTGAGGTTGCACTCGAGTCGCGTCAAAGCAGGAGTGCGAGAGCTCGAGTGTCGATATTATTCCTTTTTTCTTGGCTACAGGAACTGCCGGTCGAGTTGCGGATTCCTTCGAGGTCCGCAGACACTGTGTCTGCGAATGGCAACCTTTTCTACACTAGCTCCCGTAGGGGAATTCAGTGCGATCTAAGTACAAGGGAGTTATGCAATTAAAAAAAAAGTGCGAGTCTCCTTCACTGTTACTAAACACACAAATGAGTGGCTCTTAGAAAAACGTAGAAGTCTCTTGTTCCCCCGATTCGGTAAGTATTTTCCGGTTGTTGAACTGACGACAAAGGCAAATTGTACAAATTCAAGTACAGATCTGCAAAAGAGGGTCTGAACGAGGGATGAATTCTTAGGGATGATGCAATTCGCTGGTGATTTCGATACAATACATGTGCATGGGAACGATGATACAAAGAGTGACCTAACAACATCATATTGTAAGAAAATGAGGTGTATTATACTTCACTTATTACTAACACTTCTTCTTTAAATTCTTTCCAGGTAAATCTTAGACATCTAAGAAATGTCTCTTAATGCAAAATAAAAATGTTACCACTTTTTATAAGTCGATTGTAATAGATCGCAATTTGAGATATTGAAAGGGTTGAATGGTTAATGTTCCTTTTCCCATAAATTGGTAACTTTATCAAGGCAGGGTTCGTACTCGAAGGTGAGTTATGTAGGAATTCCTGCAGAACACTGAACTTCCAGTACGTATTCCTACATGACACGTTGTAAACGTTTTCAAGAGACCCTCTGATTCTGAGAATGTTTCACTTGCATTCACGATTTCCATCGATCGTTCACGAAGTCTGATACCAAAGAGAAAAGGTTATAAGATAAAAGCACTGATGGTTCTAAAGGTGTAAGAGTAACTGAGTAGGTGTGAAGAGAGTTTAAGATCCATGGAGAAGAAATTGAGAGAAAAAAAGCAACATGATCTTGCTGCTTGACCCTGCCTCGCCTGTATTTCTTCATCTGAACATCGCATATATCACGCTTTAGATCGTCAATGAACAGCGTTTCAAGTCGTGGGTCAAGCTTTATCTCTTTTACATTCCTCAGAGTCAAGTTTTCCATTCGCTACCTAACTCGAGCCTGTAATCCGATGAATCGAAATATTTAAATTAATCTTTACAAGTGTTGTTGCGTCTTCCATCTTTGAATAAATAAATTTAAATTCCCACGTGTTATTAATGTATTTAATTCATGTACAGTTAAAAAAACATAAATCAGAAAATAGTAGATGAGCGATCGGCAATTTCTTTTGGTCATTATGTATAAAAATATGAGAGATTTCCTGTGAGGAATCACCAAACAGGGCTCGGGGATAAAATGCCTAAAGTTGCTTTTTACTGACTCGAATCGCGTTGCTCTACTCTGCAAGAAGTACATCCAATTTAAAATGTAAATTTCGTCGAGTATTTGGCGCATCGTTGGACGCTAGCGATGCGGTACCCCGACGAAACGTCCCCGACATTAAAATGTAATTTAATTCGTATCCTTCCTCCTTACCCCTTGCACCTTTCCACAACCGCATGTCGTCCGACCTCTATGCTCTTAATCTTTCCTCCGGGCTACAACGCGTCACGCGATTTTATTACGCTTGGAAAATAAAAATTTTTGATGTTTAAGTATAATTATTTACGTACAAGATTAAAAGAATATTAAAAGCGAAGCGCTAATTGCTTCTTAAGTTATAGCGGTTCCCATTCCTAGCATTTTTTTTCGCTTGGTAACTGCTTTCATTTTTTATTGCTAACATTTAGAAAGAAAGGGATGGTGTTTCATGATGTGATGTCTTATTATGTCAAAGAGAAAGGTAATTTTAGATACATAAATATAATAATAATAATAATAATTTCAGAAATTTAAAAATTAAAAGTTAGCGATCTTCCAAATAAGAATAAAAAGGAAAAATAATTCTAAATTGTATTGAAGTCTAAAGGAAGGAATTTGACTAATTTAATTACATATAAATTAAACTAAACAGCATTAACGCCTACTTTTAGATTCGAGTTTAAATTAAGTATCTTTAAAGTTTAGAGATATTTAAAATCTAAGGACGATAATATAAAATATATATATTTTTGTTTGCAAGAAACTCTATTTTAAACATTAATTTAAAAAATATATTTATGCAACTGCAAAGAATCAGAAATATAAATCTTCTAAAAGTTACATTACTTCATATTTACAATTAAGTGCAGAATAAACATGTATAAACAATTCAAATTCTACCAATATCCTAGTTGAAAAAAATAAAAAAGAATTAAACTTGAAAAATAAAATTTAAAAAATTCTACCCGTCAAAGTTCACAACGAAGTATTAACATCACATACATATGGCAAAGTTATCCTACAACATGACAACGCACCGTCTCATACCGCTAAAGTGGTGAAGAACACATTAAAAACATTGAATTGGGAAATATTATCGCACCCGCCGTACTTTCCAGACCTCGCCCCGTCCGACTGTCACCTTTTCGCATCGATGGGACACTCACTCGCAGAGCAGCGTTTCGCCAATTTTGAAGAACTCGAAAAATTGCTCGTCGAATGGTTTGCCTCTAGAGAGAAAAATTTTTTTTGGAATGGTATCCATGATTTGCCTGAAAGATTGGCAAAATGTGTAGATTCCAATGGTCAATACTTTGAACAAAAATTTTTTGAGATTCCCTTGAGGATTAAATGTTTTCTTTATTGAAAAAACCGGCAAACTTCAACTAACAAACCCCTGGTAATATTATTTTAGAGTGAAGGCAGTTTAAAAACTGAATAGAACACCCCATCTAGTACGATGACCGCCATCCGACTATAACGAAGCCAAACGCTGCTTAACCTACGTAATCGAGCGATAATCATCAAACAATTCCATCTGTCTCAGTGGATACATTTATTATTTTAAAAACGATCAATATCGTCCTTCTGAAATGGCATAATTTTAAATAGAAAGCCTTCAAAATTCAATTACTTAAAAAGTTGACTTTCAAATTGAAGTATTCTAAATTGCACAACAGAGATCAAAGTTTTACAGAGAGATCTTTTGTTTAAACGGAAGTATATATTGCAAAAATAATTCTTTTATCACGAAACATCGCCACTTTTAATGAAGGTTGTTCCAAAAGTTTCAATTTTAAGTTGCCCCTTGAATACCTTTATAATAATATTAGGAACTCCTTTGAAATTCCGTTTATTCTTTCAAAATATTTGCAAATATTTTCAAATCTTTTGAAGTCATAAAATCTTTTGCAATTTCTGAAAAGCTTCCCAAATCTCGTTAAATTCCGTAAGAATTTTGTAATTCTTTTAAATCTCTTGAAATCCGTTGAAATTCTTTCAAATCACTGGAAATCGTGTGAAATCTTATTTGATGTAAAAATAATTAAAATGCTCTTGATATATTGAGTAAAAATATAGAATCTTACGAATCCTTACAAAATAGAAGGGGAGGAAACCTAAAATTTAAAAATAATCCTTATCGAATGAATGGACGTTTCCTAACCTTAGATAAAAGTATTTATAAAATCTTTTGACATTTGCAAAATTTTGAAGGGATCCTTAAAAGTTCGCAGCAAATATTGGAGTGCCCTACCAATTAATTGTAAACATGACAACCGTAGCAGATTGTTTTCGGAAATAAGCAGAAGAGATGATTTAGACTCCACTTATCCAAATTACCATGACTTCCCCTAACAATTCAGTGAATCTGTGCCACAAAAGGATATCTTGAACGCGGTTTATCAAGAGCAGAACGAATTTCTCACTCTACCACAAGCAAAAAAAGGAAACAAAGCGATTTTCCCTCCCCAGAATATAGGCGTATAAAACAGCACCCTTGCAGATATGTATACAGATTCCTCTAAATGTACACAAGCCAAACCCGCGAAATGCACCCCATGGAACTTCCGTATTTCGTTCCGCTCCTTACCGAGGGAATGGGGATGCTTGACGATTTTATTATGGGGGAATTCCTTCTCCAATTAAGCGGTCGCTATGGTGATGCGTGAGTGCTTATGACGTGTGTTTCTACCTATAGAAGAAACTGGGGTGTTTAAAAAAAATTCACAGGTTTCCACCTGGCTGCACTTCCAAAATACGACACGGACTGGTAGACATAATGTGCTTGCGCAAAACTGCTCTGATAGACGACATAAACCAACACAAATCTCCCTCTCTTTAGGCTCGGAGTTCCTCTGACTGCTTTTTCCTTGAAGTACGTGTCAGCTGCGCAATATTTTGGGATTTAACTTTCCGGTGAAAGGAGGAATTCAGGTGGCTTGGAAATTCTCGGAACAATGAATTATTCATTTTGAACAAAGAATTTGCTCATGTTACAAACTTTTTTTTTAAGATCCTAATAATTTAAGTGGATTATCTAGTTGTTTAGGGCTAATTTACAGGTAATATACAAAGTAGGCTTTATCACCTTCTATCGGTTCACCTTCACGAATGTTATTTCAAAACAGCTTAACATTTTTTTTAATTACGCGTAAGAGAAGAATTGCAAAAAACAGCTTATAGCATGACAAAGATTATTTTATTGCGCATAAAGGGCCGTCCAGAAATTACGCTACCAATTTTTGGTTATTATTAGCCTCCCATGCTCGTCGTCTTCGCCCCCCTTGTTGAAGACCATATTTGCCCCCTCCCGTAGATACCTTATTGAATTCACTGTAAAAGGAATTTTTAACAAAATAGATTACGCCTCAACCAAATTGACCAATTTTCAGCATAGGAGATGATTTTCGATAGAAAATTAATCTCCCGTACAATCACCAGAAAATTCGGGAAACTTTGAATAAATATACTGCCCCTCTTTTAGCTGAAAATCCTGTAAGATTACCAGACTTATTTCTACACGCAAAAAAACAAATTTTCAACAAAATACATAAATTTTCTATAAAATAGATGCTTTGCTAAGCAGACAGTTCAATTTTCAACCAAAATAGTTAAATTTATAATTATAATTGTCAAACAAATACTTTAATTTTTAAACATATACATAAAATAAATCATTTCTGAACCACAATAACAGAATTTTCAACCAGAGATGAATTTTCAATTAAAAACATGTAGTAATGTTGAATACAGGTGACTCTAGTATGACTATTTCGGAAACTATTAGTGATATCAAGATCTGCTTTGCGCAGGAATCTAGTGCTAATTAAGTTCTAATATATTCTGCGGAAACTCAATTTTGTGCCCGGTAATTTTGATCAAAAACATGTAGTAATGCTGGCTTCAGGTGACTCTGGTATATGAAACTCGAAAACTATTCATCATAAAATGTTTTTCTTTGTGCAGGATTTTAATGCTAATTAAGTGCTCTGGCTTTGTGCTACGCAAAAAATCCGGGCACTTTTTTTTTTATTAAAAACATTTAGTAATGCTGACTTCAGGAGACTCTGCTATGTGAAACTCGGAAACTATTAGTAATTTCAAGATCGGCGTTGCGCAGGAATTTAGAGCTAATTAAGCGCTAACATATTCTGCGAAAACTAAATTTTGTGCCCAGTAATTTTGATCAAAAACATGTAGTAATGCTGGCTTCCGGTGACCCTGCTATGTGCCACTCAGAAACTAATAGTGATATCAAGATCTGCTTTGCGCAGGAATTTAGTGCTAATTAAATGCTCTGGATTTGTGCTATGCAAAATATCCGGGCACTTTTTTTTAAACCAAAAACTTGTGGTAATGCTGACTTCAGATGACTCTGGTGTTGTAAAACTCGGAAACTACTAGTGATATCAACATCTGCTTTGCACAGGAATTTAGTGCTAATTAAGTGCTAATATATTCTGCAAAAACTAAATTTTGTGCCCGGTAATTTTGATCAAAAACATGTAGTAATGCTGACTTCAGGTGACCTTGCTATGTGAAACTCAGAAACTATTAGTGATATCAAGATCTGCTTTGCGTAGGAATTTAGTGTTAATTAAATGCGAATATATTGGGCACTAAATTCGTGCGCAAAGCAGATCTTGATATCGCTAATAGTTTCCAAGTTTGACATACCAGAGTCACCTGAACTCAGCATTATTACATGTTTTTGATCAAAATTAGCGGGCAGAAAATTTAGTTTTTGCAGAATATCATAGCACTTAATTAGCACTAAATTCCTGCACAAAGTAGATCTTGATATCACTAATAGTTTCCGAGTTTCGCATACCAGAGTCACTTGTAGTTAGCATTACTACACGTTTTTGGTAAAAAAAGTGCCCGGATTTTTTGCATAGCACAAATCCAGAGCATTTAATTAGCACTAAATTGCTGCGCAATGAAGATCTTGATAAAACTAATAGTTTTCGACTTTCACATACCAGAGTCACCTGAAGCCAGCATTAATACACGTTTTTGGTAAAAAAAAAAGTTTCCGGATTTTTTGAATAGCACAAATCCAGAGCACTTAATTAGCAGTAAATTCCTGCGTAAAGGAGAATTTGATACCACTAATAGTTTCCGAGTTTCGCATACCGGAGTTGTTGTTTCAGTTGAAGCTAGCATTACTACACGTTTTTGGCCAAAATTACCGGACACAAATTTTTTTTTCTGGAGCATAAATTAGCACTGAATAAGGACTAAATAAGCACTAAATTGTGGCATAGTGCCCACGTCGATATGGCAATGTTGTAATTCCAGCTTCCGGAACCTAAAAAAAATTCATTTAAAAAATAGATTTCTCAAAAATTTGAAAACACAATTTAAAAAATTAGAAAAAATTATGTGAATACTTCGATATTTTGACTATACATACGTAAAAATAAATTGAAATGTATTAATAACAATTAATGTTAAATGCAACTAAAGACTGTGCTATCTCTTGTAATTTTCCCAGTATAGAGTTGTAATTTGGCTTACATTATTTTGGAAATATCAACAAATGCAGAAGGATAATAATTACCTATGACAAACTGAAAATTTGTTAGTTTTTAACTAATACTTTTAAGAGCTACATTTTTGTAAGTGTTAGTGAGAGAAGTCACCGCGGGAGCTAATTGAGAAATCTAATAAGATTCTAATCAAGATAAAACGAATCTTTAAGTTTTTTGAATAAAAAATGTGTTGCTCTAACTTTTGAAAAAAAATTTAGATGCTTTTGAGAACACAGTGGAAAAAATTTGAAAAAATCCTGGTATGCTCTAGAATATTTTTGGAATGCTTTTAAAAAAATTATAAAATTAAAAAAAAAAACTTTAAAAACTAAATACAGCATTTTCCCTCGCATTTCGTAACAGATTTTTTTCTACGGAGTTACAACCTTCCAAAGTTGAGGGTCGCTGGTTTTTTGCGGCATGATTAGAAAGGAGGAATAGACACTCTTAAAGCTTCTGAATAGGTCGGCCATTTAACAATGTCATGCTGCTGTCACCTGGCAGGAACACCTCCATCAATTAATGATGCTCCTAGAAATATTAGTTCAAAAAAAATACATTTTTAGTTTGTCATAGTTAATGATTACTTACATAGTTATTAATTCCATGAAATTTATTTTTCAGGTATGTGAAGCTAAAATATCGAAGCATGTACATAGATTTTTTAAACCCATTTGGATATAAACTAGCCTTATACACAATAAAGTAAGATTTATTATGGTATAAGCTGTGTTATTTGCGATTTTTTACGGGTAACTTAAAAAAATGTAGAACTGGTTTGAAGGAGTCATCGTAAAGTAAACGGACAGTCAATTATGAATTTACAGGTACTTTTTCCAGCTTGATCATACTACACAGGAGTGTTCCAAATTTAAAAGTCTACGCTTCGAAAGTGCAACCTTGAAACCCGCATATGTATCTAATGATTAAATCTTTTCTGGCGATTAAATCGGCGCCTTTGAAGAATGGGGCTATCGAGAGTCACAAAAGTATCAGTTTCCAGCGTTCGATTTCATCAGTGTACCAGCCTTGTGTCGTAAATGTCGCGAGTCAATCGATGACACTCGATTCGATTTTGAGCGGACAGGGAAAAAAGAAGGTAAAAGAATGAGAGAGAAAGATAAAGAGAATAAAAAGGGAAGAAAGAAGAAACGAAGATCGGTATTAGAGACTATATCCTCTACGGCAGCGGCATTCTTTATTCGTGTCCGATCCGTTTGTCCGGTCATCCTGCCCGTACACGCGTATATGCCACATGGCCGCCCTTTTAGTCAGCTCTCCTTTCATCTTCGTCTGCAGTGTCCTCATTTCAGACCTCGAAGAGACCTCATGCACCAATGCCTAATTCTCAGAACCATCCTCCTGTTTGCCCTCAACATTTTTGCCAAACTTACAATACCCACTTAATCGACTTTCCATTTCAAAATCCATACAAATTTACCACGATGAAAATTTGTCTGCAATTCTAATAAGGTACCCTTTAAATTTCCCGAACAATTTTAAGGGTCATTTAATTTTCAAGGTTGACTGCAGGACAGAGAAAACCTGAAAATAGGGTAAAGTCCGGGAAATTTATTTGTCAGAGGCCATTCATATATCAC
>NC_046662.1:64145586-64163060 GCF_010883055.1 Belonocnema kinseyi | reverse complement strand
TGAGAGGGGGTAGGGGGGGTTAAAAAGTGGTGAAAAATTTTCCACGTGGTATATGGATGGCCCCTCATGAAAAGTCAGGTATTTTGAAAAACAAAATTGCGAAAGTCAAGGAGATTCTGTAAGAAGGACTTTAAGTAACTGTGAGGAATAATCAGGGCTGCAGATAGAAAACAAAGACCATTAATTGCTTTCTCCGTCTGCCTTACACAGACGTGAACCACTTGAGATGCCGAAAAGGTTCGATGTCGGTAAGGTAGGAATCTAGGATTAGAAATTACCCTGCCCTTATCTACTAAATTTTTCCTCAAAACATTCAAACGCATCTAGTTACAAAAACTAAACTGAATAACCGAATAAGCGTAAAACCCACATCAATTTCCTTTACACTGGCGTTACTTTTGATCAAGCGAGAAAAACTTTACTGCAATCAGTTGGATAAATATTCAATTAGCGCCCCTTTGGAAAGCTCGATTGGATAAACGTAAAAATTAGAGTGATCCATTTCAGCTAACCAGCCATTTTCGATCTGGTCTCACAAACTTTTTGTGCAATCAGTGATGCGTTACAGGGACCGTGTCCCTGTCTCGCCGTCAGATATTGGCAGTGGCAAATCGTATAGGCTCGAAGTGTCGGACCGCTAATCAATCGGCCGCTAATTATATCGAAACGCGCTTGTCGAAGCGGTACCGCGTGTAATGAATGCGTTTATCGACACATCGGTACCTTCCTTTTTCCCTTGATGGCTAGCAGCACGGGTTGCACTTTATCGATGATTCTTGGCGTATCGTAAAGCGAGTTCCAACAACACACGATGGTTCTCCGTGTGAATGCGAATTTAGAACGTCAAGTCTTTTTTTAGACAGTGCAATGACCGTCAGTGCGACGACGCTGTTCAGAATGGGTATGAGGCGAATTCGAATCTATGAAGAGATATGAGTCAAGGTTGCCGAGTCATACTAAAATCGGCAAGGTACGCTTCTTGAAATACACATTTCTGTGTTTCATGCGGATACATTTTTCAGACCACATGCGCTAATAATAGCCTCCAAAGTCTATTTAACTTCTCGATAAAGAATGTGGATTTCGAGAGCTGGACCAGGCACGTGGCCAGAAACTTCTGTCTGAGAGCGTTTTATTATGACGAGTTGCACTAAGCACTAAGCAAAGTGGCCCACATGGCGGTAAAGTTTTTAAATTCCTTGGGATCTAAGGGAACAATATATTATGAAATCTTACGGGTGTTTACGATAATAATTACATTTTCGAAATTATTTAGTACAGAATCAAACGTTATTCTTCAGGATTTTAGCATGAATTTGAAACCCAACGAAATTGAAAAATTTATAAGTTGGAAGTATCAAAAAAAGGATTTTAAAATTGATGAATCGAAAGTGAAACAAAATTCAACAGATTGAAAAACAATAAAGAATTAAAAACTGTTCCAGTATTGAGGCTTTCTATCTTAAATTTTGTAGAAATTAAGAGTATAATTTGAATCATTTATGGTCAATAATTATAATTAAATATTTAAACCATAAGATTTAAAACGGTTTTGCTTAAAATGATTCTTTTTACGTTTTCAATTAATCAACTTTCAAAATATTTGAATTTGAAATAACATTTTAAATGATTACATTTCAAAACAATTAAATTTCAAAACAATAGCCGCAAGAATAAGAACTTGGAATAAATTTAAACCCTTCAAAGTTGGGACGTCACGAAATGAAATACTGACCATTTAAAAAATAAAATTAAAAAATTTAGAACCTTCAAAATTGATCAACTTAAAACTAAAATCCATGGAACTAAAACATTTTTAAATTTGGGATACTCAAAATTTACAATTGTTTAAATTTTAAATATTCAAACTGAAAGTAAAATTGTATAATAATACACTATTTTACTCCAGATTATTCAATTTAAATTAAAACTATGTTCATATTGTAATAATGCTGACATTTTAATGAAATTTAAAACTAATTGGATATGATTTAAGGTCATCGATACAATGATTAAATTATATTATCCACTTAATGAATGTTTCAATTTTGCTAATTTGTGAAAACCACTGTAAGCGTCAAACAAAATTATTCTAAAATATACAGATGGTTAATGGACTAGCCACGAGAACATGATGATTAGCATATGCCAATGATTGAATTATTGGCATATGAAATGTGGTTATATATATATAGTCATTGACCACATTAGATATTAGGTTTCTGATGTCTAAAACACAGTGATTTTTGAATGTAAAAAACATTTAAACAAGGTGGCCACTCTCGCAGAAAGATCTATAATTTTTTCTCAAATCGGCCAATATTAACCTGTGCTTCCGGCCTTTGAAATTAACATAGTGTTTTATATGGGAAAAAGCTCAATTTTTAAATATAAGAAAAACTACTTTTATCAGCTTTTAAAAACGTAAGTTTAGTCACATCTTAAATAATGTTCAAGGAATAATATCTACCCAAAAAAATTTTATTTAGCCGACCCCCTCGCCCAGCTCCCTTTTATTGTGCCCGGAAAATTCCCCAAACATATAATACCAAAGACGTCTTCCTTAAAATTGTTTTTGGCATAGCTGATTATTATTCGATACAACACAATGTTCCAAGTATTTTAAAATTAGTTTTCAACTGTTCAAACAATTAGTATTCACTTAAACAAACTTTTTCCACCTGTAAATTGTGCAAAGTTATTAATTTTCGGCATAGATGATGCAGTTCATGAATGTTTAGAGCTATATTTTTGCGTAATATATTTTGAGATGTTTTTCTTTACATTTGCAATTTTCAAAACAAGTTTCATTTGTTAAAAAAAATTCTCTCCTTGTAAATATTAACTAGTATATTTTTCTAATATTTGTTGTAATATTTTTGATAAAAGACATTTTGCAATTATTTAAACAATTATTAATCATTCCCTTGTGCATTTTTATAGCAAAGATAGAGAAATGTTTAGGTTTTTCGAATCACTTATATTATGTCCCTTATTATACAATATTTTCTAAATTTCAAACTTATAACCTAATTATTGTTTAAAATATTCATTTCTTTAAACAATTTTTTCAGTATGTTATGGATAATTACTCTTTCAGATTGATACATAAAATTGTATATTGATGCTTGTTTTTCAAAATTCGTTTGAAAATGTTTTTATGTATAAGAAACCGAACTAAGATATGTACCAAGATAATTTCTAATATTAGAAAATACTGAATAATAAGGTAATTTCACGATTCATGGGAGGGGGAAAAAGTTTAAACAAATAAAAATTGTATAAGTAATTGCAAAATATCTTAAATACGAAAATATTTCTCGCAATATTCGTTACTCATATAATTACTTCCAATAATTAATGACTAATCACGTTTTTGGTGAAAACAAATTATACTAATTTGAACTGTTTGAAAATTGGAAAATATGTTACACAGCAAATATAACTCTTAAAATTCACGAACTGTATTATTTATTATAAGAAATGAAAACTTTTACAATTTAAATGGGCAAAAAGATTTTTAAACAATTGTGAATTCGTTAAAAAATACCTTACAAGTTTTGTATTATCGATTATTAATCATTAATGTCAAACACTATTTTGAATAAGTTGTGTTTGGCATGAATTTGACATAAAACTGTATTTTTTATTTTTAGGGGGGAAATTTTCCGGACATAATACAAGGTGTTTTAGGACGGGGTTCAAGATCAAAAGTTTTCGAGTGAATATTATTTGTTGAACATTGCTTAAAATGTGACTAAGTTTTGGTTTATAAAAAGTTTATAATATTTAGTTGTTATTCCCAGCTTTTTTCAACTGAGCTGAATCCCTTGTCAATTTCAAAGGCACGGGGGGGCCTGTTAAAAAATGTAATAGCAGATTGGTGTCAGGCTTGGCCCAGGTCTGGCTTTGTCTAGACCGTCTGGTTTCGATGGTTAAGTCTGTCTCAGGACTGCCTCTAATCAGCTATCTAGAATAAAACAAGTGCTAAATACGATTAGCACATTTTTCCTTGACGTTTTTGGCACAGATTAGCTATAGTTAAAAACAACAAATTCTAAGATCGGTCTGGTTTGGCCTAGGTCTGTCACTAATTAGCTATATAAGAAAAAAATAGTTCTAAGGTCAATCAGCACAATTTGGTTGACAAATAAGCTTATAGTCAAAAATGATTTTTTTCAAGTAATTAAGAAATAAAAAGGAGTCTAGCCAATGGCTAATTGGCCATCATCTATAATGGCTAATCAGCCAGTAACTAGTGGCAGACGAGCCAATAACTAGCGACTCACTACGTGATCTGGTCTGGGAATAGCATAAAAAAAAACGTTACACTTTTGGTCAAACCAGTCCATCTGATTAGCGTCAAGACTGGAAACGAGACGGTCTGGTCTGGGCCGAGACAGCGCTAGAATGATGAGAGGGGGTCGTTTCTCTCCGACGAAAAAAACTTCTTTTAGATTCAGACAACCCTAGCAGCAACCCTCTTCACTGTAAAGTTGGTAGTGCGTGTTCTAACACTCACTATAAATTTGACATAATTCCTCTTAATTGCCTCTTCAAAAGCACAATCTACTAGATAAGTAGAAACCAACTCTTAGAAATGTAGAATATCTTTCGACCGGGAAATTTCCTAAACTCCATCAGAGGGTTAAGCGTCACCCAGTTGACGCTCTTTTATCTTATCATTAATTATATTAAATGACGAACACGTTGAGACTCATCGAGACTTATTGTTTGAATGAACTCGATTAATGTACTCGAACCGTAGTAGACATAACGTTAAGTGCATGGATCGTTACCACGATTTGCTTGCACAGCAAGAAGCACAAGTCGTGATTCCCGTGTACCAGCAGTAGTTGTGAGTGGCTCGACGTTCCGAGTCTGTCATGCATATGGCAAAAAGAAGTAAAACTGTTGCACTTTCATACGAACATGCATAAGTACGTTGGGTATGTAGTATGTAGTATGTAGTATGAAGTATGTAGGATCGACGGGGTTGCGTCAGTGCATTGGAATACGCAGTGTGTGCACTGTGCTCTGTGCAGACGCAGAACACGCATACGGAAGGCCAAAGGCCCGCAGCACGCATGTAACGACGAGTCGCAAAAGGTGCCCCTGAGAACATAACTCATTGCGGTAAACGAGCGCCACTTGGCCGCGTCAAATTAACGGTACGGGGAGTCTGGGGTGGCTCGACCGGATCGAGTCGCTAGGTGCGCACCATGCTCGACGCTTTCGTGGTTTCCCTAACCCTTTCACTGTCCCTTTACCTCTCGCTTAAAAGCCCCTGCTCCTCGCTCACTCATATATTCCCTCGAGGGAGGATACAGATCAATCGGAGAGTCAGCCACCTTCCTTCAATCTTGTGTTCCAGAAAAACCGACGGGAAAAGGATCGATCGCTCTTCCTCTTATCCGAATCGATGTGCAGGTTATGAATTCTAAGGAGCTGGTATCGAATGGAAGGAGGAGGTTATCAAACGCCTCTCGATGTAAAGTTTGAGGGGTATTTTGGCATTTGTATGCCTAGTGGGTACACGTGCCAGCATGTTGGTAGTTGGGGTGTAACAAAATATGGGAGGAACGAAAGAGGGGTGTGATTAGCATTGGGGATGATGAAATCTGATGTGATAGATAGTGACAGGTGATGGATAAGGATCTTGTTGCCAATTACGTACTTATTTCTGATTTAAACTATACCACGCTGAAAAAGTATGATTCGAGTAGAGAAATGCCATTGAATCAACAGCATCGCTTTTGTAAAGAACCCCAATTATTCTTTTTAAAAAATACTTCTTTTGATCAATAGCATCTGCTCACACTAAATCTGACGTTGTCAATCTGTGAAGGACCTTTGATACCTCTGGATTTACTGTGCTATTATGAATTAAATACAGTAAAATTTATCTGGGTATAAAAAATTGATCCATAACTCTACAGAATCAGTGATGTTTCACTGAAAATCAGGTACACGCTAACGTTTTTTTTTATAATCGATGCAAATCTACTCATTTTTAGTCGAATTGTACTGAAACTTTAGTCAAATTTCACTGACTCACTTATTAAAATAAGTTACTCGACTTTTCGTAATGTTGAGAATGGGTTAACAAATAAATTTTGATAACCGAAAATCTAAGCACTACTAAAAACATCCACGGATTTACTGAAGTGTAATGGATATAATTTAAATTTTAATTCCATTAGCGACTTGAAACACTTTTCAAAAACAAAAAATCCTTATATCTTACAATGGTCAACGACGATTGCTGTTAGATAATATGAAACGTATAGTCTGAACGAAGACTTACCTGAAACCAAAAGAAAGGCATAAATTAGAAAACACATTGCAAAATTTGTATACAAAATTTTCAGGAATTCGAAGCGATTAAAAAACAAACGAATAAAAACACAACTTAGCAGAGAATATTGCATATTAGGTATAAGGACATTTGAAACAAAATTTTTCTAATGTGTAGGGTAATTAAGTTGTTCTTTAAACTGATTTTCACATTTAGGACTTACTTGACTTTTAAAATTTAATAATATCTCCATTATAGCGAAATTATAGTTCTTCTATCAGTATAACCAATTTTTCATTTTTACTGACCATTAATACTTAAAGACCGGAATTATAATTTTGGGACATTTGAAAAAAGTAAACTTTTTATAAATGGAATTAAATAATTGTAAATTTAGATTTTGAAATGTTGATAATTATTTAAAGTGACCCTCATAGAAATTCTCTCACTATAGCACGAACATTTTCTTCAAAATCCCAGACTTTTCTCGAACTTTCTCTGACTTGTAGCAAACTGTACAGTACAGAATATTATATGAAGCTTTTAGAATGTCAGGAAATATTAAGATTCTTCGGGATATTTAAAAAATTTAAGAAGCTTTCGAAGGATTGTGAAGAATATGCTTAACCATGCGAGAGTGTAGACATACAGGGAAGTTATTTAAGATGATTTTAATCCTTTCTATATAAAAGAAAAAATATAATCACATACAAAATACTATTTGTCAAGAATACTATTTTCTGACCACTGATCTGTATCGAGGCGAGCATTTTTAAGCAAACAGAATTTTTGACTGAATCAATATTTTAAGAATATTCTACTTTAGAAAAAGTCTCTTCTCTTTCATTAGGGGAAAGGCAATAATTGTCGAGGAATCAAGACAAACTCAAATTTGGACATCGTATTTCTTATAAACGATAAGTATTACAATCGTGAAACTTGTTTGTTAGGACATACATTCTGTCCACCTTTAATTTACGTATGTATTTTTATATGAAAAATGAAAGCTTTAGCTAAAAATGGTAATAAAAAGACGTGTCAAAAACACTATTTGTCAAGGTGCATTAATTATTGGGTAATATAAGTTTAATTGATGTCAGATTAAAAATAATGTTGGGTTTACTCAACAGAAAAAAATGAAAACTTTATAAAATAACATCAAGACAGTAACCTAATGAAATTTTCAAAAATGTTAAGTGTGATAAAGGCATAAGAATTCAAAAAAATTAACTGTTGCCCTAATCACAATGTTGTTCATTTGGAGCCAACGGACACCCCCATGTAAATTGCATCGAAGAAACTATTACGTTTGAAATGAGACGATTAATAGCTTTAACAGCCGTAATTTTGTCACATGCATTCTTTGACTTCGCAAAGGGAGTCTTTATCGATCGGAAACGATTTTAGAGGGTGGTTTACCCTCGCCGTTTTTGATTTCGAAGAGCAGCTTGGATACCTCGGCTAAACGCTTCACCGCGTCGAATTAAGGGGAGATACAGAAGGGACGCCTTGGATTCCATCGAGACACTGAACCGGATTCGTGTTATGTGAATGATTTCGTGATTTTCCAAAATTGCTTTTCCAGCCTTTGTAATATCCCTTGCACATTAAGAAAATATGTTTCCCGTTTGCGTTTCCAGATGTGCAGTATTCTGGTTCTAAATTTCACTCTATAGAAATAGCGAAAATTGTCCACTAATGTGCTTCAGTTCAAGCACTTAAAATCGATGAAAGAGGGCTTAAAATATTTTAACGACATACAACTGTGAGAATTCAGGAGATTGAAATGAAGGAATTTTCCAAAATATAGATAAAACGATCATTGCCTCGAAACTAATGTTCCCAAACAACTGAAGTATTAATCAGCTATAAGATTAAATATTTGACATTAGATCTGTCGTGGCAAAGATTCCCACCTCTCGCTGTTAATTAGTGTCACACTCAAGGTAGATATGCACTTTTATGGCCACCCGTGTGTGCATATTTTAAATACAACATGCGATATTGTAACTCCATCGTAAATCTTTGATTGCAATTCACATTAAAAAATTGATTTCTCGGTTCTCGATTTCATTATGTCTTTTTGTATGATGATTTGCGTAACAAGAGAAGGTTTCGTAACCAAAGAAGAAAACAACACATTTAGGCTCTTTTATTCATGAACTGAGTCTTTGCATGGGAAATGACTGCATTACCTCAACTTGGGTGATTTCTATCCTGCTAAGTATGGCTTAAAAACAGTGTTTTTGGTAGTAACTTGTTAAATGTAACTAAGTTACTAAAAAGTAACGTTATTTCCAACTTTTAGGGTAACTTATTTACTCTTTTTAACGTAACTTGTAACGTAACTTAGTTACGATTTTTGAAGTAACTTGTAACGGAACTTAGTTACGATTTTTGAAATAACTTGTAACTTAATAATTTTAGTTACTTTACAGTTACTTTATGTGCTTTATATTCCAATTTCTAAAAATATATTACTATTCACTTGACGAAATATCTATCTAGTTTTTTATTTACTAAACCAATCTCTGTTTTTCTTAAATAATATTTGGATAAATTATTAATATTTTTATTGTAATCATATAATAATAATGAATACTTTTATTAATCTTGTATTAATTATTTTTATTTTTAAATTAAAAAATTAAGGAAGAGAAAGAAGTAACTTTTTAGTTAACTTGAATTTACTTTATCTAGTAACTGTAACTAGTTATAGTTACAAGTAACGTAACTCTAACTAGTTATTAAAAAAAGTAACTTACCCGACACTGGTTACAAACTCGCGCACCTATTACAGAAATTTTAAAGTCTTTTTGAAAAACGAATACAGATTTTAATCATTAATATATTAAAGTTTTAATTACGTCGATAGCTCATTTTATTGAAGACAGGATTCTGCATGTTTCGATTGCGTAAGTTTTTATTAAATAGCATTATATAATATTTAGTTAATTATATTTTACTTCTGTTAGTAACTGTGAAGTGTGAATTAATTTGCTTCATTTTAGAATTAAACGTGAAAATTTGAATAATTTTTAGCTTAACTGTACGAAGAGAACATCCTTAAGTTTATAAAATTGATCAATTATTTTTAAATCTTAATTGTGTTAAAATTTTCATAGATTCAAAAATCGAAATATTATTCTTTCAAATATGTTGAAATCTAAATACACTAAATTAAAAATTTTTTATTGAGGCAGCTACAGACAATCAGAAACAAGCGCCCAGTTAATTCTTTCAAAATTGAACAATTTTAATTGCTTTAAATTTGAATGATTTTAAAACTGGAACAGAAGAGTTATTGGGTATTTCTTTTAGTCAAAATAAGTTATTACTTATTAAAATGCTGCTATTTTTTAAAAATTAGTGAAAATTAGTGAATGTATACAATTACATGATATGTATACAATTACGCGATTTTGCTATTAATAATGTTTTTTTAAGTTCTTGGAAATATTTAAATGTGTAAGAATAGCGCTATTCATATGGAAAATTAAATAACCGTTTTTTAATTGCGAGTCTAAAGGATAAGTAGTTTTCTTAATGTTACAGATTTCTAAGACGCTTCAAATTCTTAACTTTTTAAGCGAAAATATTGCATTTTAAATAGGATGATTTTCAACCAAAAATAGGAGTTTTCTAAAAAAAAAAAAAACTTTTAGCATTATAGGTAAACTTGCATCCAATGCGGTGAATTTTCAACTAAAATTATTAAACTTCTACTCAAATAGTTGACCAAAAAATAAGAATTTTCAACTAAAAAAGAGTAATTTTCAACCAAAAATGAAATAGTTAAATTTCCAATAATAAAAAAAACAATTTTCAGCTAAATATATGAATTTCCAAACTACAATGATGGAATATTTACTGGATTAGATCAATTTTCAGTTTTTAAAAACAACTAAATTTCAGCAAACCAAATTGATTTGGTACAAAATAGTTATAGTTATAATAGTAAATTTTTGGTTACAAAAAAAAAATTAATTTTTACTTAATAAACTTGCTTAATCTCATTAAAAAAAGATGAATTCTCAACGAAAAATGTAATACCTGATATTTCAACCGAAAAGTTTTTTAATATTAAATAAAAAATGTTCAATTCAATTGAAAAAAAAATCAACAAGAGTAGAATTTTCATCTAAGAAATATTTTTCAGTCAAGAGAGAAACAAAATTTTAAACAAACGGTTGATTTTTTAACAAAGGGCAAGAATTTTATAACAAATAGTTTGATTTTTAAATAAAAAAGATAAATTTTCAACTAAAGGTACAACAGTGAAATTTTAAATTAATAAAATTGGTTTCCAACCGAAAAAATGATTTTTTAACAAAATAATTAAATCGAGTATTATGAAGCTACATTTACAAGTGAAAAAACGTTGTACTTTAATTTTACATTGAAATATTTATAATTGAAGCAAGGCCTTCAAAAAATTCCTGACTTTTGAAAAAATTTCCTTACATTTACAGGGTTTTACAGGTGACTGTACAGTAGTTTTATTTGGTATGGTTAAAGCACAAGCTCGAATTCAAAATATGGCATTTTATTTTTCCTAATTAACTTACAGTATCAACTTATTATTCAAATCTTATAGACGAGCCGATTTTAGAGAAGAGCCGAATGTCAAAGCAAATTTAGAAAAGCCCCTTTTTAGTGAGATTTCGGGAAAACATTTTGTGAATGAAGAAAAAGTAGTAGCAGTTCTTTTTTGTAGGGAAGGTCGTTTCGCAACGGGCGGTCTCTAAAACCAACAATTGTGGTCCTGTGAAATTGCCGGTTCACGAGTAGACTACCCTCGATGATTCCCCCAGTGCTTCCTATTATACTGTTCGTTTCTACCCGAAGACCTAAATTCCAAACTGCAACGCGTTGTCGATTAA
Organism: Belonocnema kinseyi; assembly: GCF_010883055.1. NCBI lineage: Eukaryota > Metazoa > Arthropoda > Insecta > Hymenoptera > Cynipidae > Belonocnema > Belonocnema kinseyi. Next base: position 64,151,879 of record NC_046662.1, on the reverse strand, counting down.
CCCTTCGGCACCGATCTCTGTGTGTACACTGACCGCTCTCGCTTCGCTCGCCGTCGGCGCATCTGATTCGCAGTGCAGGCCTGTCTACATTTTTACTTCTTTTTTACCATTATAAAATCTCTCTCGCTATCTCTTCACCTCTCACTAGCGCTCTCTTTTCTGCGGTAGATCTTTCTCTCACTCCCCTCGCCTCGTCAGATCTCGTTACCTTTTGCGAACGAAATAATAATGTACGCCCCAAAAAACAATTGTCTTCATTCAACAAAGTTCGTTTTGTTGACCGCAACTGGTTGGTTTCAGAAAAAATTTTGGTTAGATAAACAAAAATTTGATTCAGTTGACCAAATTCGTTTGCTTCAACCAACGTTTTTGGTTGAATCGTTTTCTTAATTTTAGAAAATATTGTATTCGTTCAACAACACTTTTTGTTTATTTAATCCGTTTAAAAATTGGTTATCAATACCAAAATAAGTAATCCAAAAACAGACTCGATCGGGACTGAATACTATTTTATTATCAAGTTTTTAATAAGACAGCAGAACTATTGTTTAAATTAAATAAACAAAGGATCCTGTACAATTTATATTGCGAATGGGTTGCCGTGGAAATATTTCGTCTTGTGACATCTAGTATTTAAATAAAATACTAAATAATTCACACAAGATGACAGAATTCCACTTTAAACTATTTACAATGTGAATTTTTCTGGTTCCATTATTGTTAGACGAACTTAAAGTTTTGGTTTAATCCAACAAAATCTTTTTTTGTAGCAACAGAAACATTTATTGGAATTAACTAAAATATTCGTATTGATCGACAAAAATATTTTCTTGGATTAACCAAAAGTTTTACTTGGATCAACCACAAGATATGGTAGGTGTAAATGAACCAAATTTTACTCGCCAAAAAATTTTCTTGTTTCAACTAAATATTTTATTCTCCATATAACCAAATTCTTAGGATTGATTCGAACAAACTTTTGTTCATTTAAACAAATCTTTACGGGTTTACCAATCAGAGATTTGTACGCAACTTTCGTTCCATTTCGTTATTGCCAGACAAACAAAATCATTTTAATAGATAATAATATAATTTTAGATGTTATTTTATTTTATCCAAAGCTTATAGAGATGGGAAAACAAGCTTTAGTAATGAATTATTTGTTCCTATCAGTACCGAAATGGAACGAAAGTTTCGTTTGAATCGCTTAATTTATTATAAAGAAAACGATTATAGGATAATCAGAATCAGAATAAATGATACAAAAATATTAAAGACATTAATGTAAAAAGTAAACAAAGTACAAAGGTACCACTCGTAATCTCATATTAATGCACAAAAACTTTGCTATTCTTCACAAATAAACTTTTTACAAAAGTTGTGAATTCCCTTAACATCTTTAAAATCAATTAAAATTTCGTTAAAATCTCTTAGAACCTCTTCAAATCTACTGCTACTTTTGGTATCTAAAATTTAAGAACTAAAATCTGTTAAAGCCTATTAAAATCCATAGAAATTCCTTTTGGATTTCCTTGAAATTTTCGAAATAATTGGAAGTCCTGTAGAATACCTTAAATGTTGTGAAATGGTTAAATTCCTTGAAATATTTGGAACCCAGGAATATTTCTAAATCTTTGACATCCTCTAAAATACCTTGAAATATTTCGAAATTCTTGGAAATCTGAGGAAATGTTAGTAAAGCTCTTGAAAATAGATCAAATCATTTACAACTTGTTGAAATATTTTTTTATTTTAATCTATTGGAATTCTTCAAAATTTCCTCAAATTTGTGGAACCATATATAATCCCTTGATATAATGTTATATCCTAGATTAAATAAATAAATCATACGTTTGTACTTTCTATACTTGACATTAATTCTTTCAATATTTTTGGATATTTATTTCGACACTGATATTGTTATCATGATTTTCTATAAGATTTTATTGTAAGGGGAGATTACAAAGGATTGTAAAAGATTGTATGGGATTGGGATTGCACGTACTCTGATAGAGATCGCTCGAAATTTTATAGAGAATGCATGGGATTACATCGAGATTTCATAGTGATTGCATGGGAATACATTGAGATGGCAAGTAATTACAAAGGATTATAAATTATTTCATGAGAATACGTCGAGATTTCAGGTGATTACAAGGGATTATAAATAATTGCATGGGATTGCACGGAATTGCTCGAGATCCCTCGAGATTTTATGAAGATTGCCTGGAATTGAATCGAGTTTTTGAATGTGATTACAAGGGATTATTAATGATTCCATGGGATTGCCTGCAATCTTATAGACATCGGTTGAGATTTTATAGAGATTGCATCGAGATTGTATGTGATTATAATGAACTATGAATGATTGCATGGGATTGTACGAAATTTTATAGAGATCACTCAAGATTCTATAGAAATTGCGTAAGATTGCGCGAGTTTGTTTGCGATTGCCAGGAATTATAAAGGATTGCATTTGATTGTACCAAATCTTATAGAGATCTCTCGAGATTTTATGGAGATTGTCTGGAATTGCAATCAAGTTTGTAAGTGATGACAAGGGATTATAAATGATGCATGGGACTGCACGAAATCTTATAGAGGTCGCTCGAGATTTTATAGAGATTGCATGTGATTACAAGGGACTATAAATAATTCCATGATATTCCACGAAATTTTATAGAGATCGCCGGAGATTTTATAGAGATTGCATGAGATTATCAATAATTGCATAGAATTGCAAGAAATATGATAGAGATCGATTGAGAGTTTATAGAGATTGCATGGGATTGCATCGAGACTGCGTGTGATTACAAGGGATTATGATCGGTTGTATGGAATTGCACAAAATCGTATAAAGATTACTCGACATTTTATAGAGATTGTATAGAGATAGCACGAGATTACCTAAGATTGCAGAAAGAGCGTATACTAGACTGTAGAAGTAATTAATCCCTGTGGTGGAGGGCGAGTTCTGAGTTCCAGGAGTCTTGTTTAAATGTCGGGGAAAAATATTAGATACATGTGCGTAAACCAGGTAAATATACTGGACCATGGGGAATTTCAGAAGCCACAGAGAATTCATTAAAAAGTCTGCACAATATGTTAAATGGAATACAGTGTTGCGCCTGAGGCGACTTCCGCTTTCTAAAGTTACGTAAAATAATTACCGATGGGGCTTTGCTTTTTTGTGATTTAAAATAAAAATGAGGAAAACGTCAAGGTGGTCGACTGGAAAATAAGGCAAATTAAAAATATAAATATCGGGCCTGAATCTGAAAGCAGGGTGGCCCTTTTAAACAACGAAAAAATACCCGATCATTACCCAGTTTTTTACTGGTGCACACCAAATTTTGGCTATTGAAATGAAAACTTTCAAACTTAAAGTTAAACTCTTTTGAATTTTAAAATTTAAAATTCAAGCATCAACAAATTTCACGCCAAATGTTTAATAACTTACACGTAACAAATCAAAGCTTTCAATAATTTTCAATTGAACAATTTAAAATTAAATGTCTTTAAACGCAGCAAAATTAAAATCCACTCTATCATTTGCAATGTTTAAATTGAAGAATAAATCAATCTACACATTTGTTAAAGTTAAAAATTATATAATTCTAAGCAATTTCATGTTACAAACATTAAAAGTTAAAGGATTTTAAATTTTGTTTAAAACTGTAGACTTTTTAAAATACCCGGTTTTCACCGGGCTCGACAAATTCCCAATTCAGCTCGATTACTAAAATATATTCAGGTCATAATTTTTCATTTTAAGATCAACACCCTTAAATTTAAATGTTCAAAGCCTATTTTAAAACGTGCTTTTGAACCCTCGAGCTAATTCAAATTTTTCTATCATCATGAAAAGATACATCTTATCCACACCAAAGTGAATATTTTAAACCGGTTTCAAGTTCAGTAAACTGAAAATAAAATTCAGGAGATTTAAGATACACAATTTTTACACGTTTTAGACTTTCATTGAGTTTTAAATGTCTTTGGAATAAAATAAAGTAGACATTTTATGATAAAAAACGTTTGGTAAATGATGAGTTAAATAGGCTCTTGCATAAAAGAAAATGTAAAAAAAGATAATAGATGAAAAACAACGACAGGAGGCGCCAGCTTTGAAATCTCACAATCTAAAAAAGTTGTTTGTGAATTTTTTTAAAAAAGATCTAATAAAAAAGAACACCGCATATATAACCTTGAAATTTCTTGCTTCGCTTCTGATGCAATAAAAGCAATTTGTCAAAAAGGTTACAGGTGTTGAATCGAATCAGTGTCTCATTTTCACCCCAAGGTCTAGATGAAGAATTCGATTACAATTTCCCCTATTCATGTTCTATAGACTCAGTTTCCTCCGTCAGATATGGGCACACGTTTTTTTTTTATATGAGGGGTCCTTTCCGTTTTGAAGATGAAAAAGATAGAGTGCTTCTTTAATCAAAATTTGATCAATAAACTGTTTCAGTTCTTTCAAATTGAATCATAATATATCGTAAGAGGTGCAGTTGGGCCACCTGACATCTATTCCCTTTTTAGATAGAAATAAAGCACTTTTTTCAGTTTAGTTCAAAGAATCTACTTATTTTCTTTTATATCACAAATTTTCACAAATTTTTTATAGTTTCATCAAAAACATTTATTACTAATATGTCATTTAATAAAGACATAAATCTAAGATTGACAAATAATGTATTACTTATGAGACAGGCATAATAATGACAAGTTGGCCACTAAAGACAAGAAATGAATGTCCGGCTATTTCCCGGTTTTCAAAAGTTCTTTCCGATTATTTCACTTAGCACATTCAAGCCTTTAAAACTGATCTATTTATAATTTGGAGTAAATTTATGAGTATAATGTGGAACAAATTCTCATTTTGAAACGTTCTAAAATTAAAATTAAACATTTAAAAACAATTTTAAACTCAAATTTTGAATATCGTACAATTAAAAATTTTAAGTTTTTCAAATTAAATAATTGTAAGATTAAGATCTTTTAAATTGGATAGTATTTCAAGATAATCGAAAATTAAGCAAAATTGAATTATTTTCAAATAAAATTGGCAAATGTCGTAGAAGCGATCAAAAGAATTAAAATAATCATTTATATTAAGGGCAACAAAAATTAGACGGATTAAAAAAACACACTGAAAATTGTTTAACTATTTAGACTTTTAATTTAAAATTGTAAAGTTTTGAACAGTTTAAATATTAAACGATAAGGTTTTTAATACATCAATAAAAAATCTTACAAGTAGATTTTGGAATCGTTTTTAATTTGAAAATATCTGAATTGCCTATAGTCAGTTTGCTCAATCATATTAGCAAGTCATTTTAATATCAGAATTTTATTTTATAGTAAACCAGGGTTAAATTATGCACCTGAGGTTCTGAACGTTCAAATGAACGAAATATATTTTCTCAATTCAATTTTATTCAGAAATACTGCTTCTACTAACAAATAAAAAATGCTTCATAAGTTTCATTTATAATTGCATTACTGTCAATGTAATGAAGAAATATTTTTACGTCATTTATATTTTAGAAAGCTTTAAAAAAACTCATTCATTTGAATGTTCAGAACTTCAAGCACATGGTTAAATTTAATATTGACTGTATTGCATAGTGTTAATTTGAGATCAAGAAGCTTTGAACTATTCCATGTGTCCAAGCAGACATTAAAGGGATTCAATTTTTAAATTTCACACTTGCAAACTTTGTAACCGATCTCACAATTTTTAGGGCCGGTTCCACCAACCTCGGTTAAAAATCTAATCCTTGGTTAAAGCTAGTTAGGCGTTCCACCACTTTTTAACAGCCGGTTAACTCGCATTAACCATCGTTAAATCTAACCGTTCAAGATTGTTCGGTTAGGGCAATTTAATCGTCCTTTAACCTAAAATGTGCAGTGTCTTTGTGAAATATGGAGTTTTTGGAAGAAGTTCTGAGGTCATCTGAGCGTTGCCTATGATCGTTGCAAATGCATGACAAAGTAATAACGTTGAATTTAATAACGCATTAAAAGTAATTTACTGACAGTATTAAAATATCTTTGAATATTTTGAGTGATCTTTTCGACATTTTCCATTTTCTAAGCGAAAGAAAACTGAAAAAAACTGCTTTTAGATCAAATATCCGCAGTGTTAAAATTTCAAAAAAAAATAGCTAAGTGCGTTTGTTTTGATAGTAAATCGGGATAAAAAAGTAATCGGGAGCAGGACAAAGCTAACAAAATTCAATTTTTCAAACCACCAAATGATCTAAATATTATTAAATAATGGCAAA
>NC_046662.1:64130030-64145486 GCF_010883055.1 Belonocnema kinseyi | reverse complement strand
GTAGGTTTTGAATTATTGATCATAATTTGTTTCATCGAATCTACAGCAAAGAATGATCAATAAATGTTTATTTTCATTTCAAATGTTTAAATTATGTCTGTTAAAAAATAATTTAATGAAGATATAAATTATTTTACAGTTTTTGATGACTGTAATGCAATAAATAGAATCAAGCTTATCGCGGATGAAATTTTATAATTTTTTTATCACTTTATAGTACCTTTCTTAAATTTTATATATATTTTTAATTTGCTATTGAACGGACAATAGGACTTTAGGAAAATTTAAAATTATTCAGATATTATTTTAAAAGGTTAATTTTAAGTTTTGAAGATTTTAAAATATGTCGAAAAAAAACATCTGAAAGATTTAAAACAATTTTTTCGGATTAATTTTTTTTTTATTTGTAGAAGTTTCAGTTAGTTTCGAAAACAATCGAAAATAATTAAAATCTTCAGAAGATTCCGAAAAAGTTAAAACGAAATGTACATTTTTTATGATTTAGAACAAAAAATGAGAAGCCTTTTAAGAATTTTTAAAGGTTTTAGGAGAACAATAAAATTGTCCCAACACTTTGTTTGTCTTTAAAATATTTGAAGAAAAGTTGGACAAATTTTTTAAGACATTTAGAACGTTCAAATATATTAAAAATATGTTTAAAAAATGTTTAATTCGATAATAATAAAAATTTGGAGAAAAATGTAGATTTTTTACAATTTTGTGAAAGAGAAGGTTTTTATGAATTCGGAAAGGTTTGTAGAAAGTTGAACAAAATTCTCTAGATTATTAGGAAAATTTAAAGTCATTTTCTGGAAGATTTTAGGACAATTTAGTTTTATTTTTTAGAATTTAAAAAAAATGGTAGTTTCCAAAAATTTCAAGTTTAAAAAAATTTACTACAATTACACATAGTCAACAAAATTTAATTAATGTTAATGAATTCATTACAAAAATTTTTTTTTGTCATAACTATTTTCATGAAATTCAGCCTAAGATTTAAGAGGGGAAGGGAATTTTAATTATACTTGTTTTTAAATTGAACATGAACTAAAGTTATTTCAAGCTAAAAAATAAACGTTGTTAAAAATGATTTATAAAATCGAGGAAAATATTTTATTGTTAATTATAACTGGTTTTTTTAAAAGAACTTGAGGTGAACTTTTAAAATAAATATTTTACAATTTTCATTGTTTATTTAAAAGTAGTGTTTACAGTTTAATGTTTTTCTCTCTCACTTTAGGTAAAAATTGCAATATTATTATTCAATCCTAATGATGTAGGGCTTATTTTATTCCTGAAAAGATTATCCGCAAATCTCATCGATACGTTTTTAGATAAAGAAATTTCATTTCGGGATTATAAAATCTTTATTTCTGTAAACAATAGGTTCTTATAAATAATTTAAAAAAAAAATAAAAACTGCCAACGAGATTTGCAGAAAATCTTTTAAGGAATAAAATAAAAGTTGCAATATTATTATTCAATCCTAATTATGTAGGGCTTATTTTATTCCTGAAAAGATTCTCCGCAAATCACATCGATACGTTTTTAGATAAAAAATTTAATTTAGGGATTATAAAATATTTATTTTTGCAAACAATAGGTTCTCATAAATAATTAAAACAAAATAAAAACTGTCAATGAGATTCGCAGAAAAAAACTTTTAAGGAATAAAATAAGCGATACAGCATTAGAATGAAATAAGAATTGCAACTTTTACCTACAGGGAAAAAAAACATTAAACTCTAAATTGTTATTTTCAAATAAAGAAAACCCGAAATATTTTTATAAAAAGTTCACGTCGAGTTCTTTTCCAAAATTAGTTATAATTAACATTAGCATATTTTTCTTCATTTTATAAATCATTTTAACAAGGTTCATTTTTTGAACTTGAAATAACATATGATATTATTAAGCAAGGAAGCACATCGTGTTAATTAAAACACACAATTTGTTTATTAAAATATTTTAAAATCCAAAATGAATTTAAATTAATGAATAAAATAAATATTATGTTTATATATTATATAATATAATAAAAAATGTTATAAAATTTAGACTATTTTCTTTTCGCATATTTAAAAATTACACAAATAATTATATGTTTAATTTGATTGTGCGAGAATAATTATTTTTTGTAGTAAGTAGAAATGCATTGGGATTGACGTCTAAAAGCATTGAATTTTAGGATTTTCGCTAGATATTTTTTATTCAGAAGGTAATAAAAAATCTTAAAGATTATTATGTTTTATCCAGAACTATTAGAAAATTATTTTCATTTGAGAAACTTTTTTTTTAACACTTTCGCCGTGCAATATTTGAATACTAGGCCACCTGCATAGCTGGCGCCGCCACACGGCCACCGTCAACTCTCAGGACAAATATTTTCTATAGCCCTCCAGAAAAGTGGCATGGGCTGCAAACGAGATTTCGCTTAAGAAAAGCTTGTGTAAATGATATTCTGAATCAAATCGAAGGAGCATTAGGAAGAAAATTAGGCGATCTCACTTTGTTTTCTTCCATCTTATCACAGATAACACGAATAAAACAGAAGTAGAAAACGATCAAAAAACACATACACATTCACTTTTTTTAGGTTAGGTGGTCACGAACGTGGGGTGAACCTTGTTTGAATTTGGCGCGCACGGCCATATTGCTTTGCTTTTCACATGACCGACAAGTAACCAATGAGGTGAATTGTTAAAAGTAAAATAGGAGTTATTTCGAAATGACTATCTGGTTAGATAACCGGGACCTCCAAAAACGTGGTTGAACGCGCGACAGGATAATCGACACTTAACTATGGCTGTCAGTTAACCAATGATTTAACTGAGGTTGGTGGAACCGGTCCTTACTCTCCTAAATTAAAAATTATTCCTAGTCGGGCTCTATCTATTCAATTTGCCATTTGAATTTAAAATTAGAATTGATCATTTTGAAGGCCGGGAGGGGCGATACGTTCTCGAGTATCAATATTTAACTTAAAGTAAGAATTTCAAATATACAGAAATATACTCGAATAAGTAAAATAACAAGGTACTGAGGAAATATAAAAAATAAAATGCCAATTAAAAAAATGTGTTTTCTTTAATTTCATAAAACAGCTAGCAGTAAGAAACGAGTTTCAACAAATTGGGATATAATAAGAAAAATGAGGAGCGAGTATTGACGAGTCTCGAGGAGTCGACGGATCACATCGGTATTATACATTTACGGTATTTATAACGAGAATACTCTAATAACTTATTTAGGAATAAGGAATACTTTTAAATAGTCAAAAATATTCAACTTTTTCAGAGTTCACTCGAGAATTAATCGCCCCTCGTTGAAGGCTTTAATTCCAAATTATTAAATTTGAAACGCTACCATTGAATGTGTCCAATTATTCAAATATCAAACTTATAATTATTAAATTTTTAATGTCTACCATTTAAAGGAATTTAATGATAAAAATTAAATATAAATTAATTTGTTGTTGTTAATTTATTCTATAATTATTGAATTCTAAATGCTTCCAATTCAAGTCATATTTCGAAAATAAGAGTTAATGTGAGTAAAGGAAATCAACTAAAAGTGAAAATTTATTCCTGACAAGTTCAAAATAAGCATTTAATAAGGGGAATTTTCCAACTTATATCTCAAGAATTAATTATTAAAAAATTAAGATGTAACAATTGTAATAGTTAAATTTGAGACTTCATAATTGAACAATTTTATAATTAAACTCGAAAATTCTTTTATTTTTTTAATTGGAGCCTGAAAAATTTAAAACAATTTTTAAGTTAATTCGCTTAATCTCACATTAGTTCATAAAATAATAATTGACATTTAAATAAATGCAAATGTACAGGTTTTTCCACTAAGATTAAAAGTTAAAAAGTACCCAGAAAAAAAATCACCGCCATGTTCCAGATCCAGTGATCACCCAGTATTATAAGAGTATTCCAGAAGGAATAAATGGTTACTTTGTTTAAACAAATAAACACCCCTATGGCAATTAAAAATTACATTTCGTCCAGAATTAATAGCGACCGGTTTTTTGATAGTTTTTATAGTGCTTACACTTTGCAAATATTCCGCTACCATGCGAATCAAGAACGAGAAAATTGCACTAAACAGGAATAAAAACGTTTTTTTATTGTTGACATTATTGCTACTATAAGGAACATTAGCAATCTGTAGTGCAGTTATGACTTTCTTGACTTGAACGGCAGAGTAAAAGTCATTAATACCACCCATAATTTGTGACGAGGGAAGTGCATTAATTTTACTCGTAATTACAGAAGGCATTAATGCCTTCCGTCGGGTAAGGGTAGTGCCCCTTATGTGGGATGGGATTGCGGAACAATTCAGAGTTCCTTATTGGTATCAACACAATAAAAACCTTTCGTTGGAGAAAATAGTTTCACACTTAGAATTACACGACCTTTTTTAAACTCAGCTTTCTTTAAACAAGAAATCAATATATTCCCAAATATCTTATTTTAATAATGATCTGTTATGAAAAGTGATATCTTAATAAATAATAAAGAATAAAGCTATCTTAATATATTCATAATGTTCAAGCTTTCGAAAAAGACGTTAAAGCATGACTTCTGACGCGACTAACGACAGGTTAATTAGGGGGAATGTTGATTTATAGAACCGGATCGTAATTCAAGTCCCTTAATACCACAGAGTCATAGGAAAAATTTGAGATGTCCCCTCATATGTCTTTACTCAATGAACACCAAAATACAGTTATTTGAAACCTGTTAGATTTTGATACATATCGGTTGATCTTATCTACTGCAGCTAGATCAGTTACCAGAGAACATGTATGTGTCCTTTAAATTAAGATTTTGGAAAATCACTCTTTCAATCTTGAATGTTAGTTTACCTGAGAATAAAAAAAAAGACAGTTCTTGTTACGAAGGTATCGAGCAAATTCATAATAGGCCTTTACTGAACTTTTTACGACTTCAATGGGCCCCGTTAAAAGTGACTTTTAGGACCCCTGTGAGATGCATGAGGGGCTTATTGAAGAATTAGAAACGAGTTATTAATCCTAATAGATTATTGGCGTAACCACAATTTTTGTATGTGATTTTTTCTGTAAAACATTCATTGTCTTTCATTCATTCTCTTCAAAAGATCAAAAAACATCTCTATTGATGTCATTCGATACGGAGTTAAATACGCTTTTCAACGGGTTTTAAAAAAAGTTTTTCATTCCTTTTTTTGAAGTCTCCAGCGACTTTAACAGTACTCGCGTTGATCGTACCGACAATTCCCGACGGTAATGTAACAAAACCCAGAAATTGAATTATCTTCGAAGTGCAATTTTCTTTGTGCTTCGAGGCGAGTATTTTCAAGAAACATCTACAATGGAAAACATCCTAATTTAAATAGAATTAGTGGCAACTAATAATTCATCCCAAATGTAAAATTTGAAGAATTTGTAGAATCAAAGTTTAAATGCCTTAAAAGCAAAATCATGAAAATATTATGAATGCTCTGAAATTGAAATGAGACAATTTAGAATGCTTGATTTAGCAGCTCTTTCAATTAAAGAGCATTCTTATCTTATTGCTCTTAATTCAGACTGCGCTTTATATGCAATAGGAAACTCTTTCAATTGAGAAATATATGAAGTAACTCATTTTTATAGTTTATGAAATTAGAGTTATAGAAAAATTTATGATCCATAAATAATTGCAACAAAAAAAATGCAATATCGAGCAATTTCAAAAAGAAAAGACATGCTCGCTTTGGGAATAAAAAGAAGCTTTTCATGATTTGAAAGTAAATATATCTAAATTGTTACATATATTAATTAACAGACTCAATATTTTAGCGCTTTATTAAGAAGCATTGTGGCGAAAAGGGTTTTTTAATAAAGATTTAATGGATGCATGACGGATACTAACAAAAAAGTTAATATATGGAGAATTAAAAGGCATACTAATTGCATCATTTTTAAATCTTAGAGCATCCAAATTCCGATTTTTCAAAATAGAAACTTTAGGTGCTTTACGTCAAAAATTAAAAAAATGAATGTTCTAAAAGTAAATAAATTTATATTGCAAAATTAATTCCATTGCAAATTCGAAAGCCTTCAAATATGATTTCAAGAAGATCGTTGCTTTTACATTTTGAGACAACTAAAGTTCAGAAAAGATTTACAATACAAAAAATTTAAATTTGAATACCTTAGAGTTTTGACTAAAAATAAACATTATGTTCTTGGTCAGTGGATGCATCAATGCTGTAATACTGATGCGTTAAAAATTGGCAAGCATCAGAAATGAGACAATTCGTTCATCATCTTTAAATTTAGAGACAAATGAAAATAGATTCGTTTCAAACAAAAGAAGTATGCCTTTACCTTATTATGAATTTTTCTTTAGAAATCTGAAGCAATCAAATTGGAACAATTAAAAATGTTAAATCTTGAATATTGAAAAAATTAAAAGCATCCCATTTGCAAAACATCATTTTTGTTTAATTTTTAATTACGACTTCACTTTAAGAAGATTAAACATGTTCAACAAATTGAGAGAATCCAAACTTTAATGTTCAACACTTGAATTAATTAAAGCTCAAATAGGATTGTTCTTAAATTTTGAGAAAAGTAAGCATTCAAATTTAAATGTTTGAAAATGGAAAGCTTATAAAAAAGTAGTACACTTAATTGAAGATTCAAATTAGTTCACCTACAAATCTAGCAGCATATAATTTATAGAATCACTCAATAGGATTTCAAAATCCCTGAAAAGTCATCAATATTTACTCACTTTCATCTAACATAACCCTGACAGTATAATCCTAACACTTGTTAATTTCCCCATTGGTTAAACAATTTTAGCTAGTAATAAAATCTAAATTCACTGAAGGTTGCTAATAATTCCCTCACACATGAAGATACTTATTCAAGATACATAGTTATTGAAACCCCCATAAAATTTGGCACCAACCGAGTACCATACTTGAACAAACTTTCATCAATAAAGACCTAGTAATCCACTTTGTACCATCTTCCACCCAAATGACTTCTTGATACTTCATTCCTAAAACTTAAGACTCAAATTGAATTTCCTTTTACAGCTGACCTAGTACCAGAGGCCAAAAGGGCGGCACATTTTGCGGGGCGGCCTAATATTTTGCTAATATCATAGAACACGTCTGTTTTACTTTCATTGTCTCTTTTTTTGCAACCCTGCAATCGAAAAACCAGTAATAAACATTAAACAGAGTAACCTGATACCGAAAATCCGGCTCTAAAAAACTCCTGGGATTCATTAAATGAGGGAGTTCAGGCAGCATCTCGTCTATTATCAGCAAGATTTCATCTATAAATCTCAGCAACTGACCTTTGCACTCGTTGGCGTCCCTGGCGGTGGCTCGAGCCCAAGGTCTATCAAAGTGGAAGGGCCTGCACTTCTCGCAGTCCCTTCCGGCGGTGTTATGTCGACATTCGCAACCAACCTGACCGTCCTTCCCAGTGACGCACCTCGCCGCGTGGCCGTTGCACTTGCACCTTCCGCCGACCGCGAAGTCCGACACTGCGTAATGATGCGCCAAAGTGGTACCCGCCGTAGTCGGCACCATCGTTGTAGCGGAAGACGAAGTAACTCCCCCAATACCCACGAAACTCATCTCCTCCGGCTCAAGAGCATCATTAGACTGCATCTCCTGAGGCGCTAGCACCTGGTGAACCGATGGCAGGGCAGTCACCAGGGGATCATTCAGTCTCAGGAATAAGCTTTTCTTCAACTTCTCTTCGCGTTCACGTTCCTTCTTAGCAACTTCTTCCTGGCCTAGGTTATCCTCAGACCCCACTGAAAATGCGTCCTGCCCTTGTTGTGGCATATGTAAACGATTGAAAACTACCCTGATGTCGGTTGCGGTCACCCAGTCTTGGAGAACAGGCGAATTGTCAAAATCGGCTGCTGAAGGTCTTCCTTCCAAAGTACTGAAAGCGATTCTTCCAACAGGTCCTAACCCATCTCCCCCGGTGTATCTATGACTGTCAGTGCACCTGGCCTCTTGTTCATTTGACTTCGTGATGGTTGCTCTATTCGGTCGACCATAAACTCTGCGACACTGGGAGGAATAAAACTGGAAGGGCTGCCAGGTCTTGCCGTAGTCCATGGACTTGTAGATCGCGATCGAATCAGGCTTGGCTGCTTTGGGACAGAACTGCAGGCTCACGTAGGTCAGTTCATACTTCTTTCCTAGGGAAAGCGTCAAGGTCACGTTGTCTGGTGGTGCGGAGAAACTCTGGGAGGAGACCATCGGTTCGCTCCTCCAGCAGGTCACGTTGTTTGGGTTGTTTAGATCAGTTAGATGGCTGGGCGGGAATCTCCGGCGAGGGGTGCTGTCATCGCAGACATGACACTGCCCAATTCCAGTGTTTCCTCCGGGTTGCTCGAAGACGTCGCAGTACCGAGTGGGCCCGCCGTTTCCACATGTTGAAGATGCTTCCACCGTCGCACCAAAAGCTGCATTTACAAACTCTGGAATACACCTGCGAGGACGGTCCTCATCGTAGCAGGGGTCCGCTGGGTTCTGCTGGCTAGAGAACATTTTCGTGTACATCTCGCTGCTTCCGAGGGCATCTTCAGGTTTTAGGAAAAAAGAGAGAATTGTGATCCAGAGGATCGAAGCTCTGGGGCAAGTGGTCCCCGACATTTTAGTGTGGTTTTTGGTTTTTTATCTGATGGACTGAGAATTTCTTGGATATTACTTTAATACAAATTGTTTATCCTATCTTATTAAATCCTTTAAAGTATTATGCACTCTCTTTCAATTCCCTTAAACCTCTTTTGTTAAAATGGAACCGTTCACCAAAGTTCTTCTTAGCTGCTCAAGAGGCTCAAGGTATTTCTTTCCCAAACTCCGAATGAGTTAGAGGGATGATTCTAATGTACGCGTATCATCTTCAGAATCTGCGCGCAGGATCCTAAAAGTGGTGCCCCCCTTCTCCCTTGGTAAGACACTTTTGGCTCACATAATCCTGTTATTTCGCCTACCATTGGGCGGGCTTCCCTTTGAAAAAAAAATTAAAGCGAACTTCGCAAGCCAAGACAATTCTTGGGTTCAAAATTTACTAGGCTCTATAAAATCCTAGACTTTCAAATGACACTGCAGATAATTGATGACCCTAGATTTTTTGCGAATGCAAAAAAACATCAAAAAACACTCGTGATCATCACCTCGCGGTTAGGATGAAAAAGAGAGAGCCTCAGTTCTGTCTCTTTTTTTCTTAAAATTTTTTTCCGATTACCGGGGAAATTTGAGGAATTCGCGTCGACACAAATCGCCGGCACCGGTAGAATGGGGCGAACCGAAATCACTCACACTTATTCGTCCGTGGCGGCTTGCCGCTAACTGAGTCTCGCTCTCGCGTTGTAGATCCGAGCGAACGGTTCTCGTCCCTCCCTGTGAGTTCACCCTCCCCACCCCCTGCCTCACGCCACCCCTACCACCCTACATCGCCAATAGCTTCTCGCGTCACCCTTTGTCCCCACCTCATCTCCCACCAACGAGAAAGGGATTCAGGAGGGATGCTGTGCGTATTCGGTCCACGAGCAGACGGTAGGTCCTAAAGGAAAAACTGCTTCTTAGGTAAAGGATTCTCCGGGATACTGTGATAGTGTAATAAATTGGCGAGAGCGATTATAGTTAGGTCAGGGTAGCTTTGGGTCTAAGATCTTGCTTCCAGAGTGAACTAATTACTTGGAAATTCTCTAAAGCGGATCAAAATTATGGGGCTAGGAAGATGTTTATTCTTGATCTAATGAATGAAAATTGGAGTGCATAGTTGTTTTAAAGTTTTTTGCCAGCGAAGTCTTGAAGAAAATGATGTACCGAGAGATATATTGGGTTTACTCAAAGGTCTATGTCTATACAATGAAACGGTTAGTTCACCTAGAAATTATTCTTTATTTTAAAATTATTGAAATAGGGAGACCGAGGTACCACAAAAATTTTTATATTTATCAGTGTACTGCCCTCGTACTTATTATATATAAATTCAAAATAGTGCCAATAATAGTAGTATAAATTTGAATAGATCGAAGTAAAGTAGTATTTTTCATTTTTTAAAATAATAAATCGAGAAGTTAAATGTTTTGAAAATTTGATATATAGTACAAATGTCACAAAAAATAGCGTGAGATTCTTTCCTAACTTTCAAAATTCTCTAAAAGCTTTGAAATTCGTTGAAATCTTTTGGAACCTCTGAAATTTCTTGAGATTCTCTAAAACTAGAAACCCGTAGAAACCTCTACATAGAAGTCCCTTGAAATTTAATTTATCCCCTAAGTTCCTCATAAATCCATTGGTATTCCTTGAAATATTTTAAATATAAATGATATACTAAATACTTTTTGAAAATATTTTGAGATTTTCTTAGATCTTACGAAATTTGTTGAAATCCCTTGAAATGTATCTTAAAATTTCTTTTGATATTTTATTTTATTTGTTACCTCAAGTTCTTTAAAATCTTCTGAAATCCTCTAAAATTAATAAAATCCATTAAATCTTCTAAAATCTCTATGAATCCCTTCAAATGTATATAAATTCCTTATAATCTCGTACAATGTTACATTCGCTTTTTAAATCAAATGAAACTCTTAAATATTTTGAAATCCTTAATCTTTATAAAATTCTTTGAAATCCCGTACTTAAAATGTTTAATATCTTTTAGGAATTTTAAATAATTGTCCAAATCTTTGAATTCCTCTAAAATTCCATACCATCTGATGAAGCAGCTTTTTACCTTTGAAATTATTAAAAATATTCTTGAAGTTTGAAATCCCCTGCAATCTTTGAAATATGTTAGTTTTCTATAAGGTTACGAAATTCTTTGAAATCTGCGACGAAAATCCTCGGAGATTCCATGAAATCCATAGAAACCCCTAGAAATTACTTAAATTTTCATTTGTTTCCTTATTTATTAAAATGCCCTAAAACCCATGAAATCTTTTAAATCGTTTGATATCTTTAATACCTTTTTGAAATTCCTTGACATTTTTCAAATCTCTTGAAATTTCTAGAAATCTTGTAAAATACCCTAAAATCTTTTTAATTCTTTGAAATTTTTAAATCTTTAAAGTCCTTAGAGATCCTATAAAATCGCTAAGGTCTGGTAAAATACCAAATAATGCCTTGAAATACATTAAAATCCCGTACATTATCTTGAAATGTATAGTATCTCTTAGAATTTCTTCAAAAACGTTGAAACTTTTGTAGCTCTCTAAAATCCTTTCAAATACCTGAAATTAGAAAAAAATACTTTTAAAAACATTTTTAAATCTTCAAAATCTTGAAAACTTTAGAAAGAAACCGTCTGGTTTCCCGTCTTGACGCTGACCAGGTGGTCTGGCCTGGGCCTGGCCAAATGTGTAACGTTTTTATGGCCAACCGCAGGCCAGGTCGTATGATCAACCGCTAGTTATTGGCTGGCTATTAGCCACAAGTTGGTGCCTAGTCAGCCGCTGGCTGAAATCTCTTTATTTTTTAATGACATGAAAAAAAACATTCTTCCCCATAATCGTAATTAGCTGATCAATGCCAAACCTCGACCAGAAAAAACTGTCAAGGTGATAAAAAAAGAAAATGGTTGGACAGTGAGAATTCCTTATTTTTGATCACTTTGACCACCCTGCAACTTTATCAAAATGTGTCCAAAAAACATTTGCTAATCCAACTCGAAACTTTTTTTGATCTTAGATGGCTGATGATCGCCAAACCTAGACCAGACCTTCCAGACGAGATGGTTTAATTTAGTTAAAGCCAGACCTGACCAAGACTAGATTTCTTTCTAATAAGCAGGTCACAGGAAACCGATGTAGTTTTTGTTGCAGATTATTTTAATCTTTAATCACTTAACATTTAGATCGTGACGTCCAACATTAAGTGTAAAATGGTATTAATGAATATGCAGGTTAAACTCGTTACCTTGTATATTTAAACGAATCTGTAGTCTCCTGTAACTTATAAATATAACACAACGTTTTATGTCCAGCTGCCCAACGTTTTTGTATCGTAAAATAACTTGAAGACCACTCGCCTTCATTAAATTGCTATACATATTGGCATCCTGTAAGCCGAAAGTTTTTTTACCTGCAAACATGTGCTAATGCTAATTGAGAAAAAGCGTGCCTACTTATGTCAATCTCAGATACACGTCTTATTTAGATTATTTTATTAGAATCAGAATGTTTTCAGGAGTGCCGCTAACTACTGAATTAAACGTGTTTTAATAAAGTAGATAATTATATCGAACTTGAATAATTCATTCTAAGTATGCGGAAATGATTAATTTATGCACAAGCCTAGACAGGAAAGAAGATCCAGCTTCAGAAGATCTGGCTTAGAACACACATATTTCACCCTAACGCGAAGACGTTAAAATATAGTATTTACTTTTGCCGGCGTGTATGTGTTTAATGACTACATCCTGAAATGCTTTTTACGCAAAAGGAAAATTTCTTGCGAAATGTACAATTTTAGGTTGAACCTTGTATATTTTCACTTTGAAGATTTACGGAACGAACGAATAAATTTAGAATTGCACAAATTCATTACCTACCACGTCGCGTAATCAATTTCCATATTTTCAATCATTTTCAGTAAAAAAAAGTTGATTCAGACAACAAAAAAAGATTAACATGAAATAACAAAATAAAGTTTTTGTGTGACTTCTAGAAAATATGTTTCATAAGAAATACGAATTTTTATATCAATAATTAAAAACTTGTTTGTTTCTAAAATTTTTTAATAATTTTGCATGAAAACTGCTGAAACAATATTATATTTGTTTGAAATTTTCTATTTTTCTTTTTCAATGTTAAAAAAATGTGTTGTTGAAGACTTCTTGCAGTTATTTAAAGAATTAGTAATTATTCACTTGTGACTTTTCATTTAAAAGGTGGAGAAAAATATAGTTTTTTTCTTCAAATCTTTGGAACCATGATGCTCATATTATTGAGTTTCTTCTACTTTCAGAAGTTACAATCCAATTGCTAAAAAATTGTTTGAGCAATTATTAATACATATACAAAATTATTCATGTTTGAGGAATAGTGTTGAAAGAACTATTATTCCTAGTTTGCTTCACAAAAATTGTTTCAATAAATAATAATTGTTTAAACAATTTAACTGTAACTGAAAAAAAGAAATAACTTATAAATGCACGGCACAGATAATGAGATTCGAACTTGAAGAAATGAAGTTACACACATGCATAGAAATTTCTAAAACATGTATTCTCATCTGGCATGATCTTCCGTCTTTTAATCTTTTCTTCCGGAATATGTTACCGGATTTTTATTTTATTTTTCGGCATATTTTCCTCTTCTGGTGAGAGGGGTATCTACCCACATTTTGTCAACACAAAACGTAGGATTAAATACAGGAAGTTAAAAAGGGCAAGATAGGCGCATCCTTTGAATTTCTATTTCCGCAACCGTTGAGATTAACTTTGAATTATCTGGTATTCATCATCCATTTTTTTATATAGAGATTAAACATCACCTTCATCTGTCACAAAGATCATCCTTTAATTTTCTATTCTAGCATATTTTCCCGGGGATAAAATTTGTTGGAAGTACCTTACAATTTTTCAGATTTCAATTAATTTGACGATTAGATATGCCGGAAGAGAAAATTAAAGTCCGGCATATTTTTAGGTAGTTTCAAATGAAATTAATTTTCATTGTGTATGACTATTGTCTGGTATTCTCCGGCAAATGCTACGAATATTTTGTGAAAGAAAATAATTTGGTTACCTGAAGCAAATGGGTTTGTTGTTTCTATAGGCAACCAACAAAATTGATTGAGCAAAAAAACTGTAGTTCGGTTAATTAAACACGCGTTTCTCAGTGTAGTGAATTTGCTGTAATATGAGTGTATTCATTTGTGCTCATTTGATGAACATTTTGCTTTCTAAGATTGCAGATAATTGTTAGAAGCTTTCAATTTTAAATAATTCTAATGCAGAATATTCATAAGTTATAGTTACTGATGCCCAAAATTCTTACTCGTGAATGAAAGAAAGTTGCCGAAGACGGGAAAATTAAATTAACAAAAAAAGAAAGTAAACATTGTTTTTGATATTTTGATAAAGAATTATTATTTATTTTAGAAGCCTGATTTTTAAGCAATTTACATCGAAAACATTGATCAATATCAAAACAAAAATGTCTTGCATTTTAAATATTTTTAGAATTTATGAACTACATAAAACAAATAACAAAGTTTAATGTTACCAATTGCTCTGATTTATAAGATTTACTTAAAATCGAGAATTTTTGGAAAATATTTAAAAGGAGAGGCATTTTTCATTCATACTCTTTATATATACCAAAGGCATAAACCGAATACTGATATCAAATTTACAGAGATCACAGCGGTTCAATGGTCAAATTTTATAGGTATGGAGATTTTTTTCGGAAAAATGGGATTCCATTTATTATTAACAATTTTTGAGCTCATATTATTATTTCGTAAATATTAAATTAAAATGTCCTCTAGCAGTGGATTTTAGCAAATTTTATGTTAATTCTTGTGTTTAAAATATTTCTTTTTGACTAACTTTGAATAATCTTTTGCACACTTCAGCACTTTCTACTAATCAAATACTGAAAATTAGATAAACAAATTAATTGAAAAATTTTCATGTTTGAATTTAAACCTATGTATATTTATCAGTAGATAGATCAATCATTATAGATCCCAAAAAGAAGAATCAACTATTTTGGGTTGAAAGTTCATTTTTTGTGGTAAAAGTCTACTACTATATTTTTGGTTGAGAATTAATCTTTTTTGGTTTGATTACATTACTTATGCAATTGAAATCGTTACCTTGTTTTATTTATTCCAATAAGTAAACATAAAAAATGAGTGCCAAAGGCACAATACACTTTAAAAAACACAAATCAATTAATCTGCTGTGCCCAGCGTACTTCACGAATGGCATGGGTACGCAGCAATCCGACGCACAGTATTGCCCGTCGGCTTGCAGTACACAGAGTGTAACGAACAATGATTAATTAATTATTAATTATATTATTATTTAACATATTTCAGGCATATGAATTGAAAAACTTGCCAAAATGAATTCTAAACCCAAGATTTGCTTAGAATTGAGATAAATAACGACGAATGGAAGGCCTCAAAAAATTTTTTTTTATTTCACTCACATGCAAAAGTGTGCCGTGGTGGGTACCAGGGTACAGGGGTGCGCACTAGGGCGCATCAAAAAAAAGTTGTTTGCGCGAAGTTCTGATAGCAATGAAAACTTTCTATCGGGAGTCAAAAGCAATCTCTCCTAAAGTTTCATAAAAAGAATTCCTTCTTTCTCCTCATCGTACAGTCTGTCAAGTTAAAGCGTGGGTGGCTTTACTCGCAGTCGGTAAGGTGTATCGACATGATTTTGGTGTCAAAATATTAAGAAGAGCTCCCTCT
>NC_046662.1:64124475-64129930 GCF_010883055.1 Belonocnema kinseyi | reverse complement strand
GAGGGAGCTCTTCTTAATATTTTGACACCAAAATCATGTCGATACACCTTACCGACTGCGAGTAAAGCCACCCACGCTTTAACTTGACAGACTGTAGATATAGCTCGAAATCTCAAAAAACGAAGAAATTCTTCAAATTTGAACAACAAAAATTTTATTTTTGGATATTTGAATTATCAATGAAAATAGCTCAAAGCAAGCCAATTTCTACATGAATAGCGATAACACCTAAACATATTTTTACCCTCCCTAATTGACTTTAATGTTTGAAAAAATCGAAAAAAGTCGACTTTTTCGATATTTTCTTACTCACGTCCAATTTCTCGTCTATTTGACCATATAATGTGTGAAATAGATTAATGGGAATGTATTTGAAATATTTTTCACCAATAACATATAAGGAACTTTATTGATTTCGAATTACATGTAAATATTTAAAAGTGATATATTGAACTTTATTTGACAATAAAATTAATTTTCGGTATATAAATTATCAGAAAAAATAGTTCAAAGCAAGTGGTATTGTACCTGCATAGCAGAAAAATTATCTAATTTTAATTAACTTATTAATTATTATTTAATAATAATATTTATTATATGAATAATATTAAGCATACTTATTATTAAGTAATATTTATTAATTATTATATATTGATTAATTAATTAATTTTGTTGTATGTAGGTACAAATCTACTTGCTCCGAACTTTTTTTTTACAATTTATATGCCGAAAATTATTTGATTGTCCAATAAATAGCAATATATCGTCTTTAAATATCTTCTTGCAATTTAAAATCAATACAAATTATTTGTTATATCAACTTTCCTTATATATTATTGTTAGAATATATTGCAAATACATTCCCATTAATGTATATCACACATTAGATGGTAATATGGTCGAGAAATTGACCATGACTTTATAAAAATAGCGAAAAAGTCGACTTTTTCGATATTTAAATCGCATTGCTTTGAACTTTTTTTATTGATAATTTAAATATAAAAAAAATTTTTGCTGTGCAAATTTACAGAAGTGCTTCCCCGTGTGGAAAAATATTCTGGCGCTGGCCTGGCCCAGACCATATGTTCCATGTTTAGAGGATACGCTTTGAGAATACGCTCAAAAAGCAAAACATGATTTCCTAGAAAAATATATAATATATATGTTTGATATAATCAGTAAAAAATCAAATCTTGCGTCAAAAATATACTGCCATCAATAAAATCAATAAATTAAATTATCGTTTCTAACACTTATTCTTTTATAATAGATACAAAGTAGGTTTGTACTTTAATAACTTGATAAAGATTTGGTACATTATATGCCTCCGCTTTCACAGCTAACTTTTGGCTGGATTAATATATTATTAGGAAAATAATAAGAAATTTTGACATTTTGTGACACTTGATCGACAAAAACTAGCACTGTTTCCGAGAGGTCGGAGCCAAGCACTGTCAGAATACTTCAAGTCGTGAGGTCAACTGGCAAGATGTCTGCACGCCGAGGGCCAACAAATGAATTACAATAACTTGGGAAATATTGGATTGTTTTAATGACTTGAAAAAAGAAATTTCACTATAAACTTTTTAGTTTAAAAAATTTCATTATAGGTTCTGTAACTTTTTTAAATCTAAGAAAAAATGTACTGTATCGAACTTAGATTTTTTTCCCTGCTCGCTGATCAGCGCCAGGCCTGGACCATACATGACTGTCAAGATGATAAGAAAGAAAGTCGTGTTCTCATAATTTGAACTTATTTTCCATTATTTTAGACACCCTGTAACTTTTTCAAAATACAACCAAAAAAAATTTGGTGATGGAACTTAAGATTTTTTTTCTTGGCTCGCTGATCAGCGCCAGGCCTGGACCAGACCAGACTTTCAAGATGACAAGAAAAATGTCGTGTTTTCATAGTTTGAATTTCTTACTTTCCATCATTTTAGACACCCTGTAAAGTTTTCAAAGTACGTCAAAAAAATTTAGTGATGGAACTTAGGATTTTTTTCTATTGGCTCGCTGATCAGCTTCAGACCTGGACCAGGCCAGACTGTCAAGGTGATAGAAAAAAAGCTTTGTTTTTTAATATTTTGAGTTTCTAATTTTCTATCATTTCAGACACTCTGTAATATTTGTCAAGTATGTCAAAAAAATTTGCTGATGGAACTTATGATTTTTTTCGTTCTTGGCTAGGTGACCAGTGCCAAACCTGGGCCAGAACAGACCTTCCTGACTAGACGGTCCAGATAAAATCAACCTGAGCCAGATCATTTCTTCCAGACTAGACAGTGTAGATAAATCCAGATCTGGGCCAGGTCTATAACCAGACTGCCCGGACATTTTTCCACACGGGTCGTTTTATGAGATTTTTAGCTATATCTACGATGCGGAGGCAGAAGGATTTTTTTATGAAACTTTAGGACTTGTTTTTGACTACCAAAAGGAAGTTATCGTTGCTATTAGAACTTCGCGCGAAGAACTTCTTGTTTTTTCCATTCTTCTTTTTGAAATAAAGAAAACCCAACAATTTGGTTGACACTTTATTCGTTTTAAAATGAAAAATATTTTCTTCTTGGAAAATTAACTGTTTTATTAAAAACTGTTTTTTTTTTGTGAATTAAAATATTTTCTGTTTAAAATTAAAATCTTTTTTCATTGAAAGATCAACTATTACATTTTTCTTAAGAATTCATCTTTCACGGTTGAAAATTGTATTAGTTGCCTAAACATTTAATTTTTTTGGAAAATCAACCATTTTTTGTTCAAAAAATCATCTTTCTTGGTTGAAAATGTAATTGTTTTGTTGAAAATTCGTATCTGGTTGAATTTGGATATATATATAATATCCAGGTATTAAAAACTCTAAAAATATCTAGATATTCCAATTTTCTCAATGTAGGTTCCCTCATCGTCTACTTGGCTGCAACCCAGTCCGTGGATGATGAGGTAAAAACAAGACTTTACCCAATATGTCAAGTTAGACATTGTGCTCTTATCAGATCACTTGATTGCATTACAAAAAAGCGTCCGTGCAGACTATTAAAAATATAACTCTAATAAAAATAAACCCTTCAACATGTTTAAATAATTTATTCACGTATTTTCGTGAAAAATCTTCTTATTTTCCCTGTTTTTAAAGAACTTTGGCCTGCGAAGCCATCTTTGCAAAGATTTTTTTGACTTGCAACAAAAGAATCAATTTATCTTTCGGGTTTAGTTTCTCGACTGAATGGTTAGGGATTTTTCGCTGTCGACGATGTCCTTCAAATATACAAAATTAGCATATAAATCGTTTAGAAAATATTCGAAATTGGCATTATAAAAAAAATATCTTTCGTTTTTTAATGTTTTGAATTTCTGTTTATGATTCCTAAAAAAATGAATCAAAACTTTTTACGAAACGGAAAAAAGGGGGAAATTGGGTGAATGAGGATTAGATAAGAAACATTGGACGAAATGTGAACCCCGAATTAGTAAATTTATGTTTCTAATAATTGGTGTGCTTTTATCATTTTAGTTGAAGGATATTACTAAACACCGCAAAATTGATAAGCAACTAACTCCGCTATTTGTCTAACACGCAGGTCGATAGTTAGGTAGCTGCTGCAAATAACTGTCATCAAAACTTCTCAGAGAGCGAGCCTAAATGGCAAAGTCCCTTTAACGTAGTTAAGTAGTTATACCAACAGACACTCGAGCAGACCACTTTACATGTCCTCTCGACTGACTGCCTCTACTTGTTTCGCCTTGGATCAGAATGTTGAAAGTGATTTGGGCATGGAAGTGTAAAGAAAAGAGAGGTCGGCAAGAGACAGGATGTTGTCGGTGGGGGCCTTTAAAAAACGTTTAGAGGAAGAAGGAGAGCCGCAAGAAAAGAATAACTCGGGAGGTCAGTTGTTTGCGGAATCTTCTACCGTTTTGCCGTCACGCAACTCTTCCCCGATGGCTTGGCGCTTGGCATGGGCGAGGAGGAATAAAACAAAATTCTCGTCCACCTACCTCGTTCGCTCTTTGAACGAGACAGACCGAAATCTCGTGTCGTGCTCGGAGCAAATCGTCGAGTCTGAAAAGTGGCGGGAATTCCGCGAATCTTCACCCCATGCCCCATGCTGGGTCTTGCTTGATTTCGTTTCTTTTCGACGGGATGGTCGATTGGTCACGGCTCACGCTTGGATACCTTCGTTCTATGAACCTATATCTATAATCAGCAAGGCCGACCGCGAACAAACCGTGCGAATCAAAGAATGAGAGAAAGCGATTTTCAAATTGCGCGGCGAACGATTGTTCCAAAAGGAACCGAATGAATCAGCCGGCCATTCATGATTTAACCTTGTCATTTTAAATGTTTAATATTGGTTCTCGTAATTCCAAAAGTTTGGTTAAATTTGTAAGTGATATGGCTGGAAGATTCTGAAGAGATTGGAACAGGGTTGCTACAAGTCACGTGTTTCCAGAAAGTCAGGGAAAGTCAAGAAATTTTCGATTAAGTTGAAGTTAAGGTAGATGTCCCATTAATCGTGAGTGTTGAGGTGTAAAGGTTACAACTAAGTATTTCCGCATAAAAATACAATCCTGAAATATTTTTAAGTAAGTTTGGGCAGTGCTTGTTGTGGAAAACAAATTAGTTTTTTTTATACAAATATTGCACATGGGTAAAAAAAATGCATTTATATTGCTGGTGGCGATGAATCACGAAACATGGAGAATAGCTTTAAATTTAGGTTAACGAAAGTGTTTCTTTGCTTAAGCTTTTAATATGTCAAGACTTGATCAGGACGAGAATGATTTTTTTGTAATAAAAAATAATTTTTGTTTCATAAAACTAAATTAAATCTTCATTTAGTACGTTCTCGTTCGAGAAATATCGGTCACGATTATAGAGAAGTTTTAAAAGCATAGTTGCTCGAGTAATCGTGACTGGTCACGAAGACTAGGACGACTGTCAAAATTTAATTTCCATATTTCACTACAAATAATAATTTAATTAATTCCAAAAAAGCATGAAATGAAATAGGAGAAATGACTTGTTACTGTGAGCAGCAATAGTAATGTAAATTAGTGCTTAAAACTGAAAAAGCTGATGTAAAATCTTGGCATGACTTTAGTGACTTCATTATGAATTTTTATGTTTATAATTATTTTTCAGTGAAATTAATATTTATTGAGTAGTTTTTCATCAGCTAAAATCATAGCCACGGACTAAGTCAAGTGACTGATGAGATTAGAATGTTATAACTTAATTCAAATAATTTAATACGATGGTTGAAACCTCCTGCAATGATGTTGTAGGTATACAATTACGAGCGGCTATGAGCTTTGGAGGTGACGACAGTCACCTCTGGATGCTTTCTTTGAGCTACAATCTGCCACTCCACGGGTTTTTAGTCGCTCGCTTCCTGATGATCAAGAAAGTTTCTTACAATGCGACAGGTGTTTAATAAAACCGCCTTCTGAGCTG
>NC_046662.1:64087224-64124375 GCF_010883055.1 Belonocnema kinseyi | reverse complement strand
TCGATGATGTAGACTCTTCCACCTTTTTTTTCTCGCATCACGATGTCAGGTCGATTGGCTCGGATGTAATGATCCGTTTGGATAGTAACATCCCAATATAAGATGTAATCTTCCCTTTCTAAAACGGGCATTGGAATGTATCTATAGAAGGGCACCCATTCTTTTAAGAGTCCTAGGTTTAGGGCAAGTTGTTGATGTATAATGCCCGCTACATCATTATGTCTGTGCGTATATTCTCTCTGAGCTATTACGCGACAGCCATCAATAATGTGCTCGATGGATTCGTTGGTATCTCCACATAATCGGCACCGGTCAACCACGTCTTGATGTAACACGCGTTTGCGATAATTCCTGGTGCTGACAACCTTGTCCTGTATTGCAATGACGATTCCTTCCGTCTCTGGATACAGAACACCCTTTCTTAGCCAAATATTAGATGCCTCACTATCCACTTCACTTTGATCTAACGTGTTGAGGTGCTCACCATGGATGGCTTTCTGCCTCCATTGTATTTCTAATTCCTCTATGGTTTCTGCCTCGATATTCAAGGCCCCATCTGAGGACAAATTTAAGGGCGTGTATTCAAGATCCGCTTGACAGATGGTTCTGTAAAGCGCAACATTTCGTTTGCTGTTAAAATAGTCTCGTAACTGTATAACTTGTGACTCACACAGTTTTTTGACAACTACAACGCCCCTACCCCCTAAATGTCGTGGTAGAACTACCGTTTTAATCGTTGAATTGCTGTGGTACATTCGGTGCTTCGTCATTTCCACGCGAAGAATTCTGTTTAACTTTTCAAGGTCGGTGTTAGACCATTTTATGAGCCCGAAGGAGTACGTGAGGACAGGGATGGCATATGTG
Source organism: Belonocnema kinseyi (assembly GCF_010883055.1). Classification (NCBI taxonomy): domain Eukaryota; kingdom Metazoa; phylum Arthropoda; class Insecta; order Hymenoptera; family Cynipidae; genus Belonocnema; species Belonocnema kinseyi. Next base: position 64,123,511 of record NC_046662.1, on the reverse strand, counting down.
TTGATCGCCCTGGTTTTGTTTGCCGAGTTGAGAAAACTCTTCATAATTAATCTGAGTCTCGTAGTAAAGGCAGTCATTAGGCTTGTCTTAACTATCGTACGTTGAATACCCTTAGATTCAAGAATACCCAGATATTTATAAGATTCGCCTGCAGCCATTGCCCCGATGTCATTTTCGAACTCTTTCTCTAACTCTGCGGTCCCTAATTCCCCTCTGATTAAATGCACTGTTCTGCATTTATTATTATTATAAAAAAACATTTCAGTGTTGAAATGTTGTCACAGGCTTATACTGCCCAACATGTCGAAGGCATTTTTTAGTTAGAGATGGATTTTTATTTGATCATTTTTGCACGGGGCTGCCCCGGTATATATCATCAGTCACGGACGCATTTTTATAATGCAATCAAGTGATCTGATGACAGCAGTCTGCCGAGACATATTGGACAAAGCCTGGTTTTACCCTATCATTGAAGGACTGGGTAGCAGTCAAGTACACGATAGGGGGACCTACAGCTTAAGGTGGGTTCCGAACCACCAGAAACTCGGTAAAGGTACATTGAAAAATTTCCAGAGGTACCGGCTCAGGGATCGAACCCCGGACCTCTGCGGTGAAGTCCGGGGGTCTAACCAACTGAGCCACCAAGGCTCTGTTATTATTATTATTATTATTATTATTATTATTACACCATTAAGCCATTTCCCTTTCGGGGTGGGCGTAACTCACTCGATAGGGGAAAGGAGTAGTGTGTGGAAGGGATAGAGATTTTTCAGATTGATCCAGAATTCTCGTGCTATTTAAGTAAATAACACGTTCGTTCCGCAAAACTGCTCCGACCCAGGTTGCTGATCAATCTCTCTAGCAATTACCCCAAGCGAAGAACCTCACGAAGTCGTTATGTAAGGTTCCCTACTTGGGTCCATTAGTGGCCAAGGTCTTTGTTTCAGGCGTCATTCACTCTACTGACACTCTTTTTATTAACTATTTGCCATCATACTTTCCTGTCCTGGCATACTTCTTTAGCTTCTTTTATGTCCATGCATTTTGTCATGCAGGCTCTCATGTTTCTGTGACTTCTTATGTCTCTTCTAACTAGGGTCTCATTCACACATTCTAACCATTCTTTCCGCGGTCTACCTCTGGGCACGCTGCCATTTACTTTACCTTGATACACTTGTTTCGTTAATCGTTCATTTGGCATTCTCTCAACATGTCCGAACCATCTTAACCGATTTCTTTCCCATCTGCCTACTAGCGATACTGCATAATATAAACAAAAATGTGTAATAGATATATAATTATTGATAGTTTTAATATGTTGATAACGTAAACCGAATATTACCTCTAAATACACATGATTTTTTTAGTCACTACGATTTATAAAATTTCACCATTATTTTTATCATTTCTTTTGTCGACTTATTTTTGAGGCCATTTTATTTCTTATAAATAAAACAATTAATTTTATTCGACAATATTTTTAACTGAAATGAAAACTAAGCATTTTGAAAGAAAATTAATTTGAACTATGATTATTATAATATTCATCAGACATATTTCATCTCGGAGGTTATCGATCAATATAAAACTAATAATACATCTTTCTTTAAATTAAAATATAGTTAAAATACAAAATTATACTTGAAATACAACTCCAAATCGCTAAAAACTGATTTCAACCAAACTTAATCTTTTTCATGAAGACTGGGACAACGACTCACGATTATTAGTACATAACAGATTTCCAAATCACGATAATTGGGACATTCGGTTCTTTTGGACATTTAATTGTTCATAAATAAAAAGTAATCTTAATTTTAATATAAACACAATTTTTATAATATTCTAGGATGTTTAATGCTTCAATCAGTAACAATAATTTTTTAAATAATCCTTCCAAAACAATTTTCTAATTATTGGAATTCAAATAAATCTCTTATGGTCACGATTACTGGGACGTTTACCTTAATTTGATTATTTTGTTCAAGATTAAAGATGTCGTTAACAAGTCATCCTTTTTTTTTGGCAATTCAAATCTTTTGATGAAGATTCGTCTTTTTGGGTTGAAAATTCATATATCTTAGTAGAAATTGCATCTTTTTTGTTACGAATCACAATTTTTTGGTTGAAAATTAATTTGGTTTTGGTTAAGGATTCAATTTACTTTGTTAAAAATTCGTCTTTTTGGTTGATCATTCACCATTTGATTTTTAAAAACCTTTTTTTCTGTGCGAAATTGAATTATTTTGTTGAATATTAGACTTTCTTTTTACAAAAACAATCGCTTTAGTTGAAACTTCATCTCTTTGGTTAAAACTTAATTTTTTTCGTTGTTGAAGATTTATCATTTCAGTTAAAAAAGTTTTTTTGTTGGTTGAAAATTTAACTATTTTGTTCAGTTTAATCTTTATTTCGTTGGAAATTAATTTTTGATCTAAAAAATGCAGTTACTCCATTTTTACTTGATATATTTTTAGTTGAAAATTCATTTATTTTGATTGAAAACTCGACTTTTTTGCGTTGCAAATTCCGTTCCTTTGGTCAAAAATTAATATATGTGAAATTTTTAAGAAAATAGTTTAGTATTCAAACAAAGATCTGAATTTGCAACTAAAATAGTAAATCTCCAAAAAAGGAAAAAATTAGTTTTGACTTACTATTAGTAGTAAAATTTTATACCAAATTGTAACCAAACATTAAAAAAAAGTTTTATCAAAAATGTTGAACTTTCAAGCTGAAAAGACGAATTTTCTACAAACTAATTGAGTTTCCATCCACAAACGATATTAATATTTATTCATTTTTCTTCTTACTTGTTAAGGTTCACTTATTTTAGAATTTTTAATACAAAATTGGCTTAAGTCTACACAATCTTTAAATTACCATAATTTAAAATCATTGGTCAATTTATAATTGGAAATGTAATGCAATTTTATTGATTGTCAGTGACAATTTATTACTTACCTAAGCCATTTTAACCTACTCTTAAAAGTTATGAAAAATCTTAAAAATTATTCACATTATTTTATTGAAAAAATCTTTAATGTATAATTAATAAACTTGTGTAATTAATTATTATTAAGTGAATCTTTTGGAAGCATAGTCTTCACCAAGCATTATTAAGATCAGCTCAGCCAATTAGCCGTTATTCATATTTTCAAATATTACAATGACCTTTAGTTGTTTTAAATTAAAAAAAAGTAGAGAGGCTTCCGAAACATTCATTCTTGTATTTGTTTTTGCAAAAACCCTACGTCAAACCTAACAATATATTCGTACTTTAAAAAGTAACATATGTAATTGCACATCTCCCCATAACAGCAAACATATTACTCAGGATTTCATTGCGCATACTGTTCGTTATACTTAGGGTACCTTTTCACGAAGGCCTGTTTTAAATTAATCTTGGAATTAATATTTTTCATAGGATTCATTTCTAGCTGCTTTGTTGCTTTATGGCAACTTTGATTGATTGAGAAACTAGAAACCAACTCGATGTTTCAAATAAATTCATCAGCTTATTCAAATTCGACCTCCGTAAAAAGGTATCCTTACTTTATAAAGTTGAAAATATACTTGGGGTATTTTCTTGAAATAAAGAAAGAAATTCAAAAGGATTAATGCAAGATACCTTTTTTAATAATTGAATATTATTGATAATGAATTATTTATAAATGTGAGCATAAAGAATTCGTTTATCGACCAATGACTTACGATGAAAATTGTCTTGCATATCAATCAGTGCTCCCAATTTTTGGAACTTTTTGAACTGCGCTTGCTTCGCGCCAACAACACGATTTGTTACTATAAGCGCGCGCATTTTAAATTTTATAAATATTCAAATGTTATATTTATAATAAATAATGATTGGGAAATGCTTCAAAAGTGATTTATTAATCCTAAAATAGAATTTTTGACTGACAGATGAAAAAATATTGTGATTTTATTACAAAAAACGTTTTTTATTTTGACTTTAGAAAAAAACAAAATTTTCAATTTATTTTTAGTAGCTTTATTGATTTTATTTTAGGTCAAATTATTGTGAATGAAAACAATCAAAATTAGAAACTCGACAGAGACAAGATTACTCATTGTGCTAAAAAAAATGATTTCTTTTTCTGAACTCGGAATTCATAACGTCTTTTTAATTAAAATCGAGTTAAATTTTTATCTGTCACTTCAAAATCTTATATTAGGATTAAGAAATTACTGCTAATGCATTTTAGAATCATTATTTATTATACATATATTATACATTTGAATATCGACACTATTCAAAATCAGGGCGCCAACAGTAACCAATTGCGTTGCAGGCGCGACTCAAGCGCAGTTTAAAAAGTTGCCAAGATTGTGAGCACTTATATGAATAAGCCTTTATATTTACAAGTTAGCTACATACCCTGCAAATGATATTTATCAAGTCATTATATCTATTTTAATTACGTTATTATTTTGTAATTTAATTATCTTCATTAATTTATGTCGACTAGAGTTCGATTACATTTGTGATTTAAGGTAAATATTGTGTTATTAATTAATCATAATGTCGAAGTGGGCAAAGCGAAAAATAGGTTCTTTGTGAATAGACTCAATTACATTTGAGATCCTTTCGAACCCCAAGCGTGGTATTATTTAGAGCTCATTTATCGTTTTGGGTTCATTTACAGCAAGTAGGGTTCACTTTTGTTGCAGCTTCTTTGGAACCAAAAACGGATTCCAATGGAAACTTCAGTTTTTTCTGTGTCTCAAAAATATTAATTTTCTACTAAATCAGTTGAATTTACAAACCAAAAATATGAATTTTAAGAAAATACATAATAAAATACATAGTAAAATAAATAATAAAACGTAAAAAAAGCGTTAAATAGAGCGAGTTATGAAGCGTAAAAATGAAATCGCCACTTATAAAAATGTGTAAAATCACAAATGTTATTTATATTAAAACCAGAATTAGTTGACATAAAGTAATGTATATTTCAGAATTTTCTTTTGGTGATTTGCAACCAGAAAGAGTTTAGGTGAGGTAATCACAGTTTGTCTCGACTGGAAAATTTAAATTTCTGATTTTGCCAACTGTATCTACATGAAATAACAACTACTTATAACTTTAAATCACCTCAAATTTTTAAATTAGGACTTCTAAAATCCTAATCCTAAAATCCTAGTACTATTGTTAAAATAAAAATCTAGAATAGATTAAAAATTATAAATACCAAAAATGACTTAAATATAATTAATAAATAATCGGCAAGACGGACCCCAACAGTGTCAGTGAAAGAATAAACGATTCCAAAGTAACACGAGGAACGATTGTTCCCAAAGAGAGCGTACAAAACTTGAATGAATGACCATTCAGCTTTTGATTCTCGTAAGAAAGGCGACTAATGAGCCACGCCGCGCCGTCAAGATGAGAGGATGTTTTAGCAGCAAATTAAATAAACGAAATTATTTAATGAAAGATTTATAGATTGACAGTCTGTCGATCAAGCATTATTCGCATTCACTTTGTGCTTATTGGCTTGCATGAATATTTCGACACGCTTCAATCGATTCTTGTCAGAGTGATGCCGTGGTGTTTAGTGTTGACGAAGACGGATGATATCATAGGAAACTGTAAATTCACACTTCCACCATGGCTTGATATATTCAATTATTCATAGAACTATCATAAACCTTCATTTATAAAATTATAAAGTTTCTATTCATATATTACTACACACTTCTTTTCAACTACATTTTTCAATTATCAGCGTCCTTAGCTAATTAAAACAAAATGATATGTATCTTAGATTAATCTTAGGAACAGATAAAAAAGCGCCGCCAAATAATACATTCCTACTAGGATTAAATACAAAATTATAGTAGAAATAAAACACAATCATATATAATTCTATCTACGGTAAAGTATGGAAAATTATTCAACAAAGAAAGGACAGCAAGAAAAGGAGAAAAATATTGTTGTTATTACTAGATTATGAAAAACAAACTATCGAAAGAAACGTGGATAAAAAGCGCAGCCAAATATGCAATACATATTTTTACCAGTATTAAATACAAAATTATAATAGAAGTATACAAAACAATCATATATAATTCCATCAACATTATGAACAATTATTCGACAGATAAAGTATGAATGTTTATTTTAATGAGAATAAACATATTGTGCAATGTTGTTTACATAATTTTTCAATTGAAGGGTCCGCGGTCTAAACCTGTTAACTGACATTTCAGAAATTGTACACGAAGAAGGAAAATCGTTGCGTGGATCAATGCTGTAAATACCAAAACGCGATTTTTGAAAATCCATTTTAAAAAAACTAAAAAGAATTTTGCTGTTTTGTTTGCGGCATATTAACTGCATATAAAAATGTTCCAGAAAATACAAAAAAAAAATAAATTTCAAACAAAAATTTAGTTAACAGGTTTAGACAGTGGACCAATTCTTATATTAATAACTAGAATAGTTTTCTCCTGTCCTCGAGTTGTATTTATATTAAATTGTTTTTATTTAAATATTGATATATCCATGGGTTGCGATGTATTGTTCATGTGTAGACAGGTCCGCCAAATGTGAACTTTTACGAAGTGTTTCCAATTGAAAATTTGTAATTCACATTATTATTGAAGATATTTTACTTTTGGGACATGAATAATTAAAATATTATAATCTACACGGAGAGAAATTTCAATAGATTACTTCACTCTATGATCTAAAAGCATAGAATTCGCGACCTAAGAGCGAAGGGGCGTGGCCTAATGTCTAAAACTTCGAGAACGTTTCTTTAAAAGCAAGGGTTCCAAGATCCCAGTTCTCACGCCAATGGTGCGATAAAATCAAGGAATAGTTCCGTGAATTATCTCCTGAAATTGTTCTCCGTGTAGTTATGATAAAAAAATTATTTATTAATAGTTTTTGGCGAATGTTAATGACCTGGCAACATTCCATTGCGGAATATTTTTTCCTATTATACTGCAGATGGAATTATATATATGATTGTGTTGTATTTTAACTATGATTTAGTATTTAATCCTAATAAAAATGTATCATTTCGAGACGATTTTTTTACCGCGCTTCCTTCGAGGGTTTGTTCTGAGGCATATTACATATTCTAAATGTTTAAAAAAATTTGAAACTCCTATTTATTTATCGCCGGCTTCACATTATTTCTCCTATACCCCTAATTTCCCCTTTTTCTTGTTTTTCCAATTAAATTCAAAGTGAATTAATAGAAGCTAACAAGAAAACACCACTATTTTTGCTTGAAAATGCATTTTTTAGAATTCACTATTATATTTTTATTTGACAATTAATCTATTTTTGTTACTATTTTTATTATTTTGTTGCAAAGTTAATTATTTTCTTGAAATTTAAAAATTTGTATTAAAGCCATCGTTTTTGTTAAAAAATCAACTAATGTTTTCCTGGAAAATTCAACTATTTGGCTGAAAACAAACTTTTTTGTTGAAAGTTCATAAATTCGCTTCAAAATTCGTATTTTCGGCTTAAAAATTCAACATTTTGGATACAAACATTTTTCTTGCTAGTCTGAAAAATCTTTTTTTTTTTAATTCGTCTGGTTGGTTTGAAAAGTCATCTAATTGGGTAGAAATTTAATCTTTTTTGGTTATTTATGCAACTTTTTTGTTAAAAAATTAATATGTTTTGTTTGAAAATTCAACATTTTCATTCATCTCTTTGATTAAAAATGTACCTATTTTGTGGAAAATTCATCAATTTTATTGACATATTGTTGTTGTTTCTATATTGAAAATTCATCTGTTTGGTTAAAAATTAACTTTTTTGTTGAAACTTCGTCTTTTTTATGAATTCAACTGCTTTGGGCTTCAAAATTCAACAATTTGGTTTAAAAAGCAACTATTCTGTTACACAGTTGTCTTTTTTTGGATAAATTCAACTGCTTTTCTATTTAAAATTTAAACTTTTTTTATTAAATATACATGATTACATTTATCGTTAAGAATCATTGAAAAAAAACTAATTTTCAAATACACTCATATAAAAGATTAGTTTTTAAGAAGATATTATCAAAATAGGGGAAACATGGACCGAGTCCCATGGATTTGGTTTCTTGGTTTTCCCTTAGCAGTGAACAAAGTGAAGTTAACTGGAGGTTAAAGTGAAAATACATAATACCAAATCAACAAATAAATTGTGCAGGAAATATTCAAAATGAGTATCATCAAAGAGAATCTCATGCAAAGTTTTTTATTTTCTAATGTCTTTAATTTCTGATCACGATTACTAAAAAATGAAATAAAACTTTGTAAAAAAAGGGAAAATTGGGTCAAAATTGTCGATTTTATATGTTTCAAAGAATTTTTAGAATTCAATTAGAAAAAGTGGCAAAGAAGGGGATTAGATTAAAAAGGAGGACGGCCTTTGATTCCTTAAGAAAGAAGACATTGAATTATTAATGGACTCTTTTAGGCAGAAGTTGCGTGCTTTATCAGAGATTCGACTAACTCTATAAATGAGGGTCTCATAAAAACTTGAGAGTTTAGCGCCGAAAGCCAAGAAGTCGCGTGACTCCGTCTCGCCTCTTTGGCGGTTGAACGCGAACCAATTAGTAAAGATGGAGTGGGTATATCGGTGTTGATGGCTGCTTGTTTCGCGACCACAAAGGTCAGTTCAGGCACGCTTCTTACATCTAGGGTTACAAGACTAACTAAATAATGTGTGAACATTTTTCTAACATCATATTACCATGCCCATTTCAAGAATAAAAATCTGCCCGCTTCTCGGGCACATTCTCATTGCGCGCTGCGCGCGCGGCTCACAAGTTTGAGCGCGCCTAGGACGCGCGACGGTTGAATCTCGCGCTTCGCGCTCGGATATTTATTCTTTGCATTTGGAATGTTTGAAAAAAACTTTATCAAAAAGATCTCTTTTAGATGGCAGTATTTATACGCGTCTTCATATTCTGAATTGTCTACTTAATTAAGTATAGTCAAATATTAAGTTTCTCAAAGCTCTATAGGCTTTGAGGTACACATTCTCGTCGTAACACTCGCACTGCGCGCTCGATTTCCGACAGCCATTTGAAAACAGGTTTTGTTGGATTTTTTTCCTCGTAACTTTCGTCGTTTTTCCACACAGTTTTTTAAATTTTTTTTTCAACGTTATTTTTCACGAATAAAACAAAAAGTACGCTTCCTATCAAGAAGTGATTCTTAACCAAATTGTAGATCTTTTTTCGAATAACCATTTTTGTTAATTCACCTTTTTTCTTATCCTACATTGTTTGTCCACAAATGGATTTTTTTATTTTCCATTATTTTTTGTGCAATCAAAATCTGAATTTTCGATTTTTGAAGAAAATTCAAAAATTGGTTATGATAATCTTGTAAGGCTTTCAAAAAGAAATGTTTTTCTTCTCTTGACTTTTTTTCATATCGTGCGTTTTTCAGCTTTAAATTTTAATTTTCGGTTGATTAAAAAAATTTTGAAAACGCTATAACTCTGAGAATTTTCTTTTTATCGAAAAAAGTCATAAGGATAAATTGTTTGTTCTTTTTAATACTATAAATATCTGTACATAGAATTTTCAAATTCAGAAAAAAGTTGTCTAAAAAATTTTCAAAATGCGCTCACTTTTTGAATTTTCATCAAAAATGGCTGGTTCACGAACTCGTCCTTTCATTTAGGACCTGAAAAAAGTGTGCCAAAGATGAATTTGATTTGTTCATTTTTTCGAGAGTATCGTGTTGACGGACGGACAGACAGACGCCATCGTGAAAACCTGATTTTCGGATTTAGGGGGTCTCGAAACGTGGAGATCCATTGAAAAAGTGTGATGTCAAATTTCCGACAATTCTAATACTTTCTCAATCATAAATGATGAGAATGTAAAAAAATCATTATAAGAATTAAAATCTCACACTCATTTTTTTAACTTTCAATAATTTAAATATTAAATTCATGCATACATATCTGTTCAATACAGAGATTTTAGTTCCTCCCCTTTTTCACCCAATCTTCTTTTTTCACTTCTCCCCTTAAATTTGAAAAATGCCATAACTTAAACGCCTAAGATCGAGAATTTTCACCCAAATTATCCCTTTTCCTCTTATATACAAGGTATCGATTAATATTGTTTTAAAGTATAAACAGATAATAAATACAGTAGAAAACAAGAAGCGCCCCACATTGTGCCTCGACTAACTTCAACCTAAAGGTCTTTCATATGCCAGTATTTTTCTGATTATACTTCTGGGATGCCCCACGATCATTTTGAGCCCAAAAAGAATAAAATCGCTTGGGCCGTTTTTGAGAAAACTGTTTTTTTTTTGTGAAGAGGTTAATCCACATATTTTAATAAAAATAAGGTGAACGTGGAATTTTATTGGCTCGAACCATTTAGTGTGGCATGAAAAAGGGGCTGCAGGTGCTGAACATCTTACGAGAACTGAAACCCTTCAATATTTAAAAAAAAAAGTGAAACACGTGGGAAAAAATAAGTTGTTTGAAAATTGCCTCATTCCGGTTTATCTGATGTCCCAAGTACTTATACAAGGATTAAAGTCCTTGAAATTTTCGGCAAAGTGAAAAAAAATCGATAAGAAGTCAATTTTAAAGGAATAATTTGATTGAATATATATATATACACATAGTTTTGGGGAACTAACTTTTTTTCTGTGCATATCTGTTAAAATAATTAATTGAAAAAGACTTGATTTTGAGTAGATCTAAAAAAAACATTGCTGTAGCTCTCATAGAACCAAAATTATGGCTTTTTTAATTGTACCCTTTATTTATACAATTGATGTTAAACAAAATTTCATAAAAAAAGGTTCATATTCAAAAGGCCATAATTTTGGTTCTATAAGAACTAGAGCACTGCTTTTTTACATCTACAAATTATTCCTTTAAAATCGACTTCTTATCACCATAACTCCCAAACTTTTAGAGATAGAACATTTGTTTTTTTTTTCAATTTTGCAGAAAATTTCAAGCACTTCAATCCTTGTATTAGTGCTTATGACATAGTATAAATCGGAATAAGACAATTTTCAAAAAACTGATTTTTTCCCAAGTTTTTCACCATTTTTCAAAAATATTGAAGGATTTCAGTTCTCGTAAGATGTTCAGCACCTGTAGCCCTTTTTCGGATGCCAGACTAAATGGTTCAAGCTAATAAAATTCAACGTTCAACCTATTTTTATTAAAATATGTTAATTAACCTCTTCAAAAAAATCAAACAAAGAGTTTTCTCAAAAACAGCCCGAGCGATTTTTTTCTTTTTGGGCTCAAAATGATCGTTGGGGTATCCCAGAAGTATATTCAGAAAACAAACTGGCATATGCAAGCCCTTTCGGGTTGAAGTCAGAACGTCTTTCATTACCGTTTTTGGATTCTTTTTTTTATAAAAATTCAGCCTTCAATCTTGAATAGAATTACAAGCCGATTTTGGATTTTTGTTTATTTAAACTTTTATGTTAGTGAAAAAAGAGGGAAAATGCTCGATTTTGAGAGTTTTATTTCTTATGTTCTTGAACATTTTATCCCCCTGCTCCATATCGCTTGGATGTGATGCACGGGGGTGCACAGATTAAAAAAGGTTGACTTGTTAATCTGATTGTTATAAGCAAATAATATTAACAAATGCCTATTATCGGAATTTATGGAGAAAAAAGAATCGTTTTCCCTTATTAATCTATATAAACTATCTTGCTCGTGAGTTTAATTGAAGAAAATTTTTCAAACGATGTTTTTTATATTTTGTTGAAGAAATTATGTAAACAAATGTCTATTATTAGCATTTATGGGCAAAGAAGGATCGTTTTTTACCTTTTTATTCCGTATAAACTATCTTGTCAGTGATTTTAGTTAAAGAAAATATTTTAGGCGATATTTGTTTATAATATTTTAAAATAAATTATTTAAACAAATGCTTATGCAAGAAGCTCGTACAAAGGACTGCGGACGATTTCGTCAGTTCAACACTCGAAAATGGAGTCGATTAGCAACCAACACTGATCTTACTCATAAATTACTCCTCTCAACAGATGCGTGCTTGTCTTACCTAAGAACAAATTGGAAACAGATTGATACCATCCTTGATACTGTCCTTGATCTTCGTTTGTTTATAAATGCCGACAAAAAACATTTACTCATATAAATTGCTCAAAAAATGTATAAAAAATATTGAGTGATAAATTTGCATCACTAAACAACATGGCCAATTATATTTGAAGACAATTAGAAAAAACGACATTTTTTGACAGTAAATTCCGATAATCAACACTTGTTTATATAATTTATTTAAAAAGATTATAAATTAACAAAATTTCTGTATAAAGTCAATGACAAGATAGTTTGTAAAGAACAAGAAGAACAAACGATTTTTTTGCCCATAAATGCCGATGATAGGCATTCGTTTATATAATTTGTTTCAAAAGATATAAAAAAATACCAAGTGTCAAATTTTCATGATCATGTGTCATTTTTCCGGTAAATGCGAGCAATTTTAACGCACAATCATACTTTTCGAGCGAACAACCTATGATTTTAGCTATTTGTGAATATAATTTGTTTATAACAATTAACTTAACAAGACAACCATTTTTTTTTTCATCCCTGCATCCCTGTGCATCAAAATAATAAAACAATTATTTATTTTTAATGCGCATTTTCATAATTTAAACGCCCTTGATATTCTTCGAAATGTCCACAAAAATATAATGATTGAAAAGTTAGACACATTTTTGGTCGTGGCGGCCTAGCCAACACCCTATTAGGGCCCAAAATGACCGTTTAGTCTAGATTATATGGTCTAAACAATGCCCTAACTGGGCGCAAGTCTGCGCCGATCATTTTCTATGCAGGGCGCTTTGCAACGAATTCTGTTTGATGAGACTAATTTTAAATATTTTCTCAATGATTTATTTTCTACCAAAAACAGGAACTTTTAACTGAAGAGATGAATTTTGAAATAAAAATGAAGAATTTTCTACAAAATAGTAAACTTTTCAACCCAGAAACATAGATTTTCAACCAAATAATTAAATTGTCTACCTAAAAAGACTAATCTTTTACAAAATAGGTACATTTTCTATTAAAGACATGAATTTTCAACTAAACTAATGAATCTTCAATCAAAATCAACTAATTTTGTACAATGTATTTGAACTTTTAATTAATAAAAAAGACTAATTTTCAAATAAGCAGTTGAATCCTCTGCCAAAACAGATTATTAATTATTAATTTTCAACCCAAGTGTTTAATTTTCAAGCCGAAAATGCGGTATTTCTACTAAGTTAACATTACATTCCGAAATTATAATTTTTCACAAAGTTAGATTTCAACTAAATAATTGAATTTTATAATAAATGAATTGAATTTTTAACCAAAAAGGATAAATTGAACAAAATTGATTGTATTTTCAAAAAATAATTAAAATTTCAACCAAATAATAAAATTGTTCAACAAAAGATTTTTCTTTTATATTAAAAACAGTTTAATACTTTAGTTCCTCCAAAAAGACCAATTTTGCACAAAATAGTTGATTTTTCATTCAAGAAACAACCAAAAAAACTACTGCAAGTAAAAGAATTGAATCTAATAAGCAAAAATTGCAATCCATAAGAAATTCAGATTGAAGTTGATGTTTTTTTTTTTAATTGGGCAGCTATAGGCAAATTAAAAGTCATCTAGCATCGCATCCAACGGATTCTCGTTGGAAATTCTTTCTCGGCGATATTAAACGTCCAAAAAACAATAAAATTGATTGAAGGAACAATTTTTATATGTTGAAAATCGTTCACATAATCAATAATATTTATTTTTGCTTTAAAGTGTTATTTAAATCCTAAATATGTAGCTTAGTTTGAAATCGGCCAAGTAAACATTTATACATTTTTTATTAGTAAGATTTAAAAATAAAATTTGATACGCAATAGTCAAGAGTGCGAATCGTGAAATCTTGATTTGCATTTTCTTGAAATTTACATAGACCTGGCTTAACTATAAATCACATATTTAGGTTAACTTGGTAAATATGTAATTCATAGCTAAGTCTCTGTAGTAAATTTCAAGCAAATGCAATGTTAGATTTTACGATTCAAAATACTTTCCGATCAAAAATTTCCCACGTAATTCAAATATTGTATTCTGAAATGTAGTATATTTAAAGAGAGAAGGAGAAACGGGGGAAGTTTTTCGGTAATAGGGAAAAAGCGGATTCATCTACTTATCAATCTTTGATCCTCTTGCATTTTTTTCTGATGAATTTTTATCAAGATATACACGTGTAATAAAAAAAGTTTTTGATAATAAATGAAAACTTTATTTTAGGAAAAAATCGCTTTTTTACCCAAAAATAAACTATTGAACCGCTGTGATACCTCTTATTAGGATTTGATAAAACTGAACTCGAAAGTTCTGTAGCTCAAAAATAAATTACTTTTTATTTTTTTTAATTTTTCCATAATTTCTCATTCCAAAAATGTGATCTTTCAAAAAGAGGGCTTTGCCGAACATTCTATACGAGGTCCAAGATTTGAGGATGAACCCAAAAAGTGGTTACCAGGTCCTTCACTACGGCAAATCAACTGCCTATTTATTGCAGCTTATTCAGCAATTTATAGTGAAACTCGGCCATGCACGGCTTCGGCAGCCCTTATAGAGTCCTGACCTGGCTCCTTATGATTTCTGGCTGAGTCCCAAATTGAAGTATCATATAAAAGGAAAAGGTCTTCAAGACGGAGAGGAAATAAAACAGAATGCACCGAAGCAGCTTTAGCTATTCCGAAAGGTGACTTTCAGGAGTGCTTCCGAAAGTGGAAGGATCGTTAAAAGAAGGTTGTGGCTTCCAAAGGGGAGTACTTTCAAGGGGTTATCATCGCCATTGACAAGAGTTAACTCTCACTCCTCACACACCACAATGGCGGATATTGTCTGGACAAATCTCGTATTCCAGAATGTCAAATTCTGACTCTTTAAAGTCCCAACTGAACTTTCTCAGTATGCTAATTTCGTTCCTCCAATTTTGAAGACTATTGAAATTGTTCAGTCTTTCGTGTTAACTTGGATTTTTTATTCATGGACAGCTCGGAAGAATAATCTCGTAAAGGCGACTTGGAACGAAATACTCGACATCGTAGCACTGCGTAAATATAAAGCACCATAATGCGTCAAGAAATTCAAGAAACGAGGCGCCGACGGCAGAAGCAAATAGAGAATACGTGACTGTCCTGCGGAGCGCCTCTACCTGCCCGTTAGACTCCTGCTTCGCAGTTAAATATCAAAACGCTATATCTTGTCCTCGAGATCGGCTGCTATTTCACATAAAAAAGAAAGAATCGGTCTTGTCAGAGTAGCATTGAACTGAAAAAGCTCCTGGGGCGAGTTCGAAATGCGATAAATGGCCACTCTCTTATTTATTACACTTTAGCACCCTTTGGAAAACGCTAAATTGTGCAAAACCATAATTTTTATCCTATAAAATATGACTCTTTTTTACTTCATTGTCCTAGCTAATATGTGCTTTGTAAAAACGACAGGCAAGTATTTCTTCTACAAGTGAAATGCTGATCAATTCTATTTCAAATAAGGCAAAATTGCAAGAAAAGTCTAGGTCATGGTGTCAGAATGATTTGGTATTTAGATATATCATTCTGGGGTGCAAAAAAGGAAACCATAATTGCAGATTTATCAATCTTGTTTTTCTTTGGATTTGTTGCAATCATTCTAGGATTACCTGCGACCTCTAAAGAATTGTCAGAAAGTTTGTTCAAAATGCAGTATTTTCCGAACGAGCTTAGGTAATTGGGATTTTCTTCTTGACATGGAAATTTTTGCATTTTACATTGATTCGAAAAAAATTAAAAAAGGATAAAATTTAAAAATATTCGCTTTGTTTCTACAATTATTTGTAAAATTATTAATTTTTTTAGAAATAGCTGGCAATAGGTATATTTTGGTATTCTAAATTTATACCTGTGAAAGTACGACTTTCGATTTTTATTGACTCCGCCCCCCCCCCCCCCCCCCCCCCCCCCTTCCACGCTATATTCGTTTTCTGAAGTAAGAAATTCCAGATTTATTTTGAAATTGGTCAACATAAACCCGTGCCCCTGTGCTTTTGAAATTAACACTGTAAATTGAAGTTTAGTCACCTTTTAAGCAATGTTTAAATGATAGTTTTTATCCACTAACTATTAATTTTAATCCTCTCCTTCTAGTAGTACTCTGCTCGGAAAATAACCAAAAAAGCAAGATATAGCAGTTTTATGTAAAATGCATGCTGAGCAGGGTACTTTTTTGGAATTTTTCAACATGAAATATGTTTATTCGATAAGTGACGAGCGTTCAAGTATTTTTTAATTTTTTAATCAATAAATTATTCATTTAAATAATTTTTCCCCTACAAATAGTACAAAGTTATTATTTTTTCGAATTAATGATAAGACACTTATATGATACGTTAATTATTTACACGATTTTAATTCCATAAAACGATTTTCCCCCTGTAAATCATGGAAAGTTATTATTTCCAATAATTAATGACACAATAAACGAATGTTGAGAAACACATATTTTTTAACGTAAGTCGGCAAAAAATTAATTAATTTTAATTTGTTTAAACAATTTTTCCACCTGAAAATCTTGAAAAGTTACTAGTTTACAAAAATAATATCTTAGTTTATTATTGCTAAGAGTTGTATCATTTGGGATAGACAGTTTGTAATTATTCACAAAATTTTCAGTTGTTTAAACAATTTTTTTCTCGGTAGACTTAAAAAATGCACTATTTTCAGGAGTTAACGACACAGTTAATGAATGAATTATTTGTGGAAAATGGTTCGCAAGTATTGAAACAATTAATATTCATTCCCTTGTCCCTTTTTATGGGAAAGGTGGAGAAAAATCTATTTTTTTCGAATATCTTACAGTCTTACACTATGTTGTTTATTTTTTAGTATTATCTTATCTCAGAACTTTAACCCTAATTTCTTACACAACAATTTTTTTCAGTGAAGTTATGAATAGTTATGTTTTCAGATCGATTTCTTTGAGATAAGGAAATAATGATTGATAAGCGACACAATGTAAAAGATTTGAAAAAACTCAAATGTTTATCATGTTTTCTATGAAAAGTAGAAAGCAATATTAATTGTTTAAATAATTGAAAACTTTCTTTCATGAAACTGGCCCTTCATCATTAACTGGATCATCAATTGAAGCGGCGGATGCAATAACCACCTTAGCCATCGATTATACGGAGAATTATTGTCCGCTGAGCAAATTTTCAAAATTGTTCAAATTTGAGTGTTGACCATCAATACTTGAAGACTATTTTATTGCGTATCTTTTTTGTACGAAAAACAAATTCAAATTTTTTTTCGTTTTTTAGTTACTTAAGGAAAACAACACTTTTCAACGAAAAAAGAATCAATACTTTTTTGCATTCAACTCGCCAGATTTTTGTCGGGAATGGATATTTTTTCTTGAAAATTTTATGTAACATACTTCAACATATTCTACGACTGTTAGAATGTTCATCTTATTATACAAACATTTCAGAGCTGTTTAGTGAATTTACAAAAATATTTTCTTCGAAATCTGGGATGCATGTATATAAACGAGAAAGTTGTGTGAGGAAGTTTCGAATTTTTACAACTTTCAGCGAGAAAACTCTTCCTTAGAGATCAGAGGAGTTTTTCCAAAAAATTTTAGATCTTTAGTCATTAGAGGGAAAAAGTGAGGACGGTGTGAAAATTATGTACGGCGTGCTAACCTCGACTCGGTACGCGAGAACATAGCGCCACGGGCTGACGTACATTGACGTACGATCCAAGTCGAGGTTAGCAAGCCCTACATAACTTTCACATCACTTTCAATTTTTTCCCCTGATGACAAAAGATCTAAAACTTTTTGGAAAAACTTCTTTGATTCCTAAGGAAGACTTTTCACCTGGAAGTTGTCAAAATTCGAAACTTCCTCACATAACTTTCTCGTTTATATACATGCATCCCAGATTTCGAAGAAAATATTTTTGAAAATTCACTACACAGCTCTGAAATCTTGTTAAGATAAGATAAACAATCGAACAATAGTAGAATATGTTGAAGAATGTCACATAAAATTTTCAAGAAAAAATATCAATTCCCGACAAAGATGTGGCGAGTTGAATGCAAAAAAGTATTGATTCTTTTTTCGCTGAAAATTTTCGTTTCCCTTAAATAAATAAAAAACGAAAAAAATATTGAATTTGTTTGTCGTACAAAAAAGATGTGCAATAAAATAGTCTACAAGTATTGATGGTCAACACTTAAATTTAAACAATTTTGAAAATTTACTCAGCGGACAATAATTCTCCGTGTGTTGGAGCAATTCTCCGTGTGTTGGAGCGCTAAGGTGGTTATTGCATCCGCCCATTCAATTCTAGAAAGCAATAACTTTTCATGCTTTACAGGAGCAAAAAAACTGTTTAATCAAATAAAAATTCTTTAAATATTTGCCAAATATACTAAACAAAAGAATATTAATGTTAAATTTCGTTAACTGTGTCATTAACTTCAGAAAATACTAAATCTTCTGGATTTGGCGAAAAAATTATACAAATAGAAATTGTTTAAACAATTAAAAATTAGTATAAAATACTTCAAAATTTGTCCCTTATCGAATAAAAATAGTGAATGTTGAAAATATTCCAAAAAATACCGTCTTTAGCATGAAATTTACATAAAACTGCTACTTTGCATGTTTAGGACTATTTTCCAGGCAAAATATAAGGGAAGTGGGGGGGGGGGGGGCAAATAAAAATGTATTGCGTGAAAATTATTTCTTGAACATTAATTACGACGTGAGTAAACTTCAATTTACAAACAATTTATGTTAAGTACTTCTTTTTCCCATTTTTTCGAAAAAAACCGATCTAAAATTATTTTAGAAAAATCGAATTATTCCATTCTTCTCGAAAACAACGAAAGGTGTAAGAAATATTGAAGTAAAAGTTAACAAATCTAAAAGATTTCTGCAAAAACAACTTATACTATTCTTTCAAAGCTTGCTTTTTTATATTAACGGAAACTTTTTTTAAATTTTGAAAAAAATACAAACGGAAGGGATTTCTGTTTTATTTTTTCCAATAATAATTTTTGTTATAATATGAAAAATGCATCTTATCTATTTTCTGCGGTCTCGACAATTTTGGAGGCCGGAAAATTTTTTTTTTTCTAGTAAGCAATGCATAATATCACAAATGAGCAAGACAAATTTTCTATAGAGCTTTTCTAGGCGCGAAAGCTTTTATCTGAATATCTTTTCCTATCGTTCGTTGTTTCCGAGAAACATAAGAAAATTCGATTTTTCCGATATGAAGTAGTTGTTTAAAAAAACGAAACTCACGAGATTTTGATTAAATTACCAGCTATTTCCACAAAAATTTAAAGCGGGGTTTTAGACAAAATCCACTTTCAATAATTTTAGAAAAACAGTCGCCATTTTGTTATTTTTCAAATTTAATGGAATCTTTTGGAATACGCAGGTAATCTTCCAATGACTGTAAAAAATACAGCAAAAAAATTTTTTATTTTAAAGTATAAGAAATTCAAAAATAATTAAAAATTTGGAATGCAGAGTTTGAAATTTAGAATTATTTAAATTTCAACATGTTTACGGCAGTCATGAAAGTTAAGTTGTTGAAATGTTTTAGCAGAAAATCATCCAAGCTTTCGAGAAGACACACTCTAAATTTAATTATTTGAACATGGGTGATGATTTAGTTTATGAAGTAGAGCTCTTTAATTAATTTTTTAAACATCAGACAATTTGTACAAATTCTAGAAATCATGTTTTTCTTTTGTTTTGGATTGAAAAATCATATTTGTGAACGTTTGAGACCGCGAAAGGTATTCAAAAATGAATCTTACATGACCATCACACCCGTTTAAACAAATAAAATGTATTCTTCAAGTCCTTACACTCTCAAATGTTTATACAAATTATTATCAGCCTCGTTAAAACAAATAAAATGAATTGTTAAGGTACTTGCTCCCTCACCAATGTTTATACAAATATTTTCTAATTGAAAACAAGATTAACAACTTTTTACAATAATTTAAATTAATTGGCGTAAGGCTCTAGCGCTTGACTTAAAATATCGATGTAAAATCAAAGCATCCTGATAGAAAATATTTTATATTGAGACATTTGAATTGATGCAGACAAATTTATAAACAATTTCAAATTAGAAACTTTAAGTTTAAACAATTACAAATAGTAACTATCTAAGAAGTAATAATAAATTATTATGAAAGAAAAAAAAGAAACATTATATACATTTCCAAATAGCAGTCGCAAGAATTGAACAATTGTTTCAAAAGTGAATTTGACAAATATATCTGTAACATTTCATTCAGCAGCAGATCTTTATTATCTAAAAAGTATATTTAAAAATCTTGGTAGAGGTAAAAAGAATCGCTAAAGCGTAAATAATTTGAAATGTATAATATACATTTTACTTAAAAGAATTGTATAGAACTGATCCTGATTTTTATTTCGTGAACGAAAGTATGAAAAAATATTCCATTCTTATTTTATTCCAAGTAAAGATAAATTACTCTCCCAAAAGAGCTGTTATAATTTAGAACTAATGTTTCTAGCATGTGAGAATAAGTAGGTATTTCTTTATTTTTCTTTGTAATTTCCGCCTTGGGGTCGATTGTGGATGATTTTGAAAGTATATAGGGTGGCTGATCGTTGCTGATAACCTAGAGGTAGAGGAAATCGTGCACATTTCAATGCGGGCATCTATTAATTGAATTATTTTAAGCTTCATATGAGAGAGTGGAGCACGGCTATGCGTGATAGCGTTTCTGACTTAAGGATTATTATAACGCTTTGGAAGATTAAACTTTGAAATTTCTTAGAGAGTGACCAACTGGAAATCGAATGTCATTCAAAATAATCTTGCTTCCCTTTACATTTGTCTCTTCCTTGATTCGACTTCCTGTACCTGAATATTTATATGCAATGTCTGAGGCATAGAACAAAACCTGAACGCTCATTTTTCACAAATAGTTTCTCGAAAACTGAAAATCTTGGTTAAGCTCCAGAAAATTTCGTTTTAATCCCTAGATTTGACACCGATTTAAAATTCCAAAATGAAAAAATTACAGGAGAAGAGTCTTCATTAACAGTGAAAATGCAACTTAATCAGGAAAGCTTTTTTATACAGGTGAACTTAATTAAAGACAGAAATTTCATTGGCATGAGTGTTCTGCAATCTTTATATTAATAAAAAAAGCTAAGAAATACTACAAATAATTATTACCCTGATGAATAGAAAGACATTTCTAATTTATTAATATTTGTCCAAAAATATAGACCTCAATTTTTCACACAGATTATAGTGAAAAGCTCAGCAGAAAAATATTTTTAAAATATGGGAAAAATTACATTTTGCAGATGTAGTTTTTTCCTATACTAATACAGATTTTTGAAATTTTCAGTCGATTTGAAATTATTTCCTGATATGTGAAATGTTAAAAAATACCATTTTCTTACAATCATTTGAGAATACTCAACTTTGGACGGCTGTTAGTCCCTGAAAATAAATTGCAAATAATTTGCAAAATATATGAATTTGTTTAATTCTTTCTGTGCACAACTGTAAATTTCAGAGTCAGAAATTATAATTTGCTATTGGGTTAATGACAAAAGAGTAGTGAGATGCCATCTCAGAAACTAAACAACGTACGAAGATAATTCTTGAAGCAAATTGCACATTTTTGGCTTCTGAAAATAGTGTTTGGAGTGTCATTGAGAAAAAAATTTCGCTTCAATGTTTAAAAATCATTTTCTTTCACGGAAAATACGAAGAACTTTCCAATTATGGAAGCGATTCTGCCGAACAAACTAAAAAGATATGTCCTGTGGATTTCGGAGCAGAGTCCGACCTAATTCACAAGTCTAAAATATACGCAAGACAAGCGATTATTTTCGCCTGTAAATTCGCTCCGCACTCGGTCAATTTTTCAACGCAAAAAAGACACAAAGTTCTTTAGATACTTTTTAATGTGTACGCTGATGAGTTATTGCATGCCTTGTACAACTTTTAAGACACGCAAAATGCTTTGCGTATCTTTTTCTGGTCTATTTTTCAACTTTTTAGATTTTCTCAATGATGAACAATCGTTTTCTGCAACAAACATTATTAATTAATAACTTTTATTAACACAGTTAGATGCAGCTTTCTCTTAAGAATCCAACGATACCAAAAACTCATTTTTCATCAAAATGCAAATTACTTATCTCTTTAGTTTGGACGGCAGAACTGCACTCACAGCAGGAGACCTTGCTCATACCTTGAAATATTTTGAAAACCTCTCTAAATCTTTGAAATACTTTAAAATCCCTCAAATATTGAGTAAAGTATTTCATATCCTTTGAAATTCTTCAAAAATTTTTTTAAACTACTGAGAATTCCTTGGAGTCTTTTCAAATATCCTCAAATCTTTTAAATCCCTTGAAGTCTTTTCAAATTCTTGAAATTTTTAAAAATCGCTTGGAATATTTTCTATGCAATCCTTTCGGATTCTAGAAAATTAACTAAAATACTTTTTTAGAGACTTTAAAATCATTTGAAATTACTGAATTTCTCGGAAACATGATAAAATAACGTGAAATGCGTTAAAATTCCTCAACAATCCTTTGAAATACATGAAAAAGTATTGGAAATCTTCTGAAATTCAAATGGTAAATTTGTATACATGATAATGAACGAATGTTGTCTTTCGAAATACCGTACAATATTTGAAATTTTTGAAATCCCTAAATTCCTGTGAATAAATTGTCCGCGATTTTATCAGAAAATTATATAATCTGATGATATTCCTCAAAAGATTCAAAGTTCTATGAAATCCTTCGATATTCTGGAAAATTATTTAAAATCCCTTATTGAGCCATTTGAAATCCTCTTAAATTCCTTGGAATCTTTTCAAATATCTTAGCTGAACCCGATAAACTTCAAAAATATTGAATAATTTTGTGGGCAGTAGCAATTAAAAAAGCTGTTAATGCATTTACTTCCTATAAGGCTGATTGATTAAAATATCAAGTAAAAGTATCTATTTGCCCCCCCCCCCCCGATCATGTAAAAGTGTGACTAGATAGCTTGATCGGAAAAATCAGGACATTATTCCAATGATAACCCCCTTCAACCTTTAATTTTCCCGTCACGATTACTTTTCTAGCAAAAAGGATAAATTTTGAACAAAATGCATGAGTTTTTAATAAAATAATTACTTCTTCAACAAAAGATATAAAAATCAATTTTCAACCCAAAATAGAATTTTTAGAATCACACTTAAAGTTTTTTACCGAATGGTTAACTATTTGAAGATAGAAATAAAGCTTAAATAACAGAATTAATTTTAAAGCAAACACTTGAATTTTCATACAAAAACATGAAGTTTTAACCATAAAAATAAATTTTCTAAGAAAAAAGACATATTTTTTATAAAAATATAGTCAAAATCGAAGATAGTGCCAGTTTTGGACCTGACGGTGAACGTAACCTACCCTAACTGAACTGGATATAGCTCCGCTCCCAACATGAACAGTCAGGGGCGTGTGAACCGTTTCCCGTAGATTTTACTTCGTGGCAAATTCTTTTTATAAAACGAAGAGAAGGGTAAACCAAACATTTAACGAAAATGAGCAAGAAGGTTAGCTGTTACACGCTATTATAAAAGTGTTTTTCTACTTTAGAGGACGGGGGTGGTCGAAAAATCGACCACCTAATGCACACTAACTATTTGATGTTTTCGGGCAAAATTTGGTGCGTTGAATGAGGGGAAAATAGTGAGAAACATCCTGGAGACTTTTTGACCTTGATAATCGTCATTCCAAGGTAAAAAAAATGTTTTTGCACTAAAAACTCGGTTCATACATTTATCTAGATGCGCTCAGTACCTTGAAATCTCGATTTTCAAGGTCACGTCTGCGTTGAGGATTTTTTGCACTTTTCTTTCTTACTCAGCGCCTCCAAAAACATGGGTATGCCAACCACAACGCTATGATATAAAAAATGACCTTGAGATGGTGATTTTCAAGGTCAAGGGTGCCTTCAGGATTTCCTTTACTATTTTTTTCGTACTCAGCGCATCAAAAAATATGGGTATACCAAACTATAACGCTGAAATATCATAAAAAGTTTCTTTTTATATTGGCCTTCACGTTGCGGACGTTATACGAAACTTATACGAATTTACAATTTTACTCCTGAACGAAGCATCAATGCCAGAGCTGCACTATTGAGAAAGGGATTCCGAAATTCGTCCGAAATTCCGAACTATTGTGTTGAGCCAATAAAGTTTTTTTGTTGAGAACTTTTGTGGGACAAAAAAACTGTGTTAGCATAACTAAAATTTTTTTTGAGGCAACCAAATTCTATTGTCACCCCGGTACAATATTTTGCTGATTTAACAAAATTTGTTGTTAACTTAACAAAATATTTTTGAAAGTTCAAACAAATTATATTTTGTCTAAAAAACATAGTTTTGTCGGCGTTGCTAAGATTTGGATACTTAGTTTTGAAGGTGTTGATGAGGCACTGTAGATCCCACTCCTCCAGAATTCGACGGGTCGGGTTATCCACGATGTTTATCCACAACACTTTGATTACTTTAAACAGCACGTATGAAGATAACGGAACAAGCGACTTCATCGGTATTACTCGCCATAATGGAAATGAATTTGCACACGTGTGCACGTGGTCCAATGAACAAGTGCGCATTCGTGGTTATATATTTCGTTGATATAAGTAAATAATTTTGTCGGCTTAAAAAACATTTGACCAGGACAACAAAATAAGGCTTAAAAAATAATTTTGTGTTAAAATCCCAATATTTTGTTTGGCCAACAAAATAATTTTGGCTATCAACTAAAATTTTGCTCTGACAACAAAAACTGCTCAACAAAATGGCTTTGTTGCGATTACTGAAGTTTTCTCTCAGTGCAGCTTATTAGGCAGCTGCAACGGCGCCATCAATTCTGAAGAAATTGGAATTGCAATTAAATATTAACAACAGATCTTCTGGCATAAATAATGACTTTTAAACCGTAGTATGCAAATATTGATTAAAATAAATTGATTATCACTGCTCTTTTTTCATTAAAATTGCACATTGTCAGATGGCGCTCTTGTCAATGTGAAAGGCAGGCTCATTCAACCACACAAAATAATCCGATCCGTCCCATCGGCTTCAATTGGATTAGACATCGAAGCCCCGCTGTTAGTTGATGAGAACTCGCGATTTGCTTATTCGCTATATGTGTGCTTCCCGCTTCGAATGTACTGTCGCAACATCATGACGCAGTTGCACGGGTAGGCCGTTAAGGTACTGGGCCTTACCGGGAAACTCCTATTTCGTCATGCATGAGTGAACGTCGCACATGCTCCCGCGGCTCATCACCTCAATACCCGCGACGCGGCGTCAACTCGGCTATGTCCGGGCGTACTATGGCCGAGTTTGGCTGCACAAGAATTTTAAATAAAATAATTCGATTTTCAACAACAAAAAAGAAGGGGTTCAAACCCCTTAATCATCCACCAAAATAATGCATTTTTAACAAAATAGTTCCACTGACAACTATGTCGTTGAATTTTCAACGAAATCTGACTTGGGTGAGATCGGGCACAGAATTTGGTGGATGTTAAAATTAGCCCCCTCTAGACCCCGGATTAACAGCCAATCTTGACAGTAGATGGCGACCCATTAATTTCGGGGCCTTAAGTAGGTTGATTCCAAATCTCCCAAGTTTCAACGTAAAGTGTCAAACGTCAAAAATATTTCAATTAATAGAAAAGTGACCATTTTTGGTGAAGTCCATAGATTAAAGATCGGTCTCCTTATATCTATTCTCCATGATCAAATATTCTCCTGAGTTACGTTTTAAAGACTGTAAGATGTAAATTTATCAATTATGTTCAGATGAAGCCTAACCTCGAAATGAGGTTATTTATTTATAAGAAAAGAAGCAGAAGTAATATTTAGCGTGTTGAATGTGAAAACGAATTAAATTAACAACGACGTCATAAGCATATTTATTTTTAAGTATTTTTAGGTTATTTGATATAATCGGTATGTGAATACAACCTTCTTGTTGTATATTCGCTTTTGTAAAAAGAACTTAAAGAGCCAGTGCAATATTATAATCAGCTTATTTCAAAATAACTTTTTACGTTTAAGTTCAATATAGAGATTGAAAGCAACTTCAATTTAGAAATTGAAACCAAAAATATATTGCAAAATATTTAAATAGTTCATCATACACAAATGATGGCTTTTATATTGCTTCTTTCAACTTTTTCCGTTTTCTAACAAAAAAAAATGTTTAAAAAAATTTTTGTTTCTATTCTCACATACTATAATGTTTTCATATCGTGATCTGTTTGTTAATCTGATTTTTATATTCTCAAATTTCAGTTTAAGAAGTGATATATATGATTTTATTATTATTTTATTTAAGAGTCCCTTTTAATTAAGAATAATAAAAATTCATTATTATGGGCCCAATCTGAGCCAGACCGGGTTATTTCTGGGTGATGCGCTTGGGCGCAGATTGGGTATCGCGTTTCATTTCGAGTCTGGCCCATCTAGATAGCTTGACTTAGGCCAAATTCTGCTCGATCTGGCCCCGATCAGATCCATATTGGAATTTTTGCATTATAATTCGCTTGTTTCAAAAGCAATTATTACATTTAAGTTCAATATAGAAATTAAATGCAAAAATATATTGCAAAATATTTCAATAGTTTATCACTTATTTATCACTATTTAAATAGTTTTCCACAAATGTATGCTGTTATATTGCGTCTTTCGACTTTTTTCCGTTTGCTCCAAAAAAGTTGTTTAACAAATTTGTTGTTTTTAATCTTACATACTCCAATATTTTGATATCGTTATGTGTTTGATAATCTGATTTTTATATTCTCAAATTTCAGTTTAAAAGGTGAGATTTGCGATTTTATTATTGTTTTGTTTAAAAATCCCTTTTAAATAATAATAATAAAAATAAATTAATATGGGTTCAATCGGGGCCAGACTGGGTATTCTCTTGGGCACCGATCGGGTATCGCGATTCAATTCGAATCTGGACCCATCTACTATCGTCGAGAAAACTATAGGCATCTGCCTTTGAAGCTTAACAACTCAGTAAAAAAAAATTCTAGTGCAACAAAAAAACAGTCATTTAATTATTTCTTATGCAAGGGGCGATGGAGAAAAATTGAAAAAATTCATGAGTATGAGGAAAACTGTTGTGAACGAATTGCAGTTGAGAAATTTAAAAATAATAAGAGTTGTTGCTTAAAAGCACAAAAATGTGCAACTATATTATCTTCAGTTCTAATACAGATATTAAAGCGATTCAAACTGCAAACTGTAATGGATGGGCTCTGTATTTATTTTCAATCACCCGTAAGGATGTGTTAGTCTTATTTTTGGTGAAAATCGCGATATTTTTAGACATTTTTTTGTTGGAAAACAAGTGACAGAAAGCAGGGGGGGCTCGTTTTTTGTACTGCCGATCGCTGGTGCCTTTCTTTCACCCGTTGCCAGGTGCCATCCAAGCATTCAGAACTAAAGGCCGAAGAATGGCACCAGCGGTCGGCAGTAAAACAAAAAAGGGCCCCCCCTGCTTTCTGTCACTTGTTTTCCAACAAAAAAAATGTCTAAAAATACCGCGATTTTCACAAAAAAGAAGACTAACACATTTTTCTGGGTAATTGAAAATAAATACAGAGCCTTTCAATTACAGGTTGCAGTTTGAATCGCTTTAATATCTGTATTAGAACTGAAGATAATATAGTTGAACTTTTTTGTACTTTTAAGCAACAATTTTTATTATTTTTTAAATTTCTGAACTGCAACTGGTTCACAACAGTTTTCCTCACACTCATGAATTTTTTCAAATTTTTTTTGACTGAGTTGTTAAGCTTCAAAGGCAGATGCCTATAGTTTTCTCGCCGATAGTAGATAGCCCGATTTGGGCTAAATTCTGTCCGGTCTGGCGCCGATCAGGTCCATATTGGAATTTCTGCTTGAGTAATTTTAACCTTGTTTTTTGAAATTGTATTTTTTCTGACCGTAGCTTCTCAACAATTTTTAAATATAATTGCATTTGAATAAATGACGGCTTATTTTTTAAGGAAAAAAAGTCGCTACAACTCTCCTGTTTCAGATTTTAGAAACAACTACATTATCTTAAAATATAATTAATTGTTTAAAAATGTTTTCTTAAAAAAAATGTTCTAATGATTTCAGCCATCGGAAAATTTACTTTCAAAATTGGAAACAGTAGAGTTGTAGAGAATATTTTCATGGAAAATATATGCCTTCATTTATCAAAATACAATCATTTTTCAAAAATTGGTAAGAAGTGACGGTCAGAAAAAATTTTATTCTAAAAAATATGATTAAAATTAATGTTTTTTTGTGTGACCAGCAAAGTGCAGTAACAATTGATATCCATCATATTAGGATTATTGTAAAAAACTTTAAATTAATTAATTAGGATTCAGCACTCGATTCAAACTTGGATTTAAATTGTTCAGTTAATTCTCCGAGTTCTTGATCAAATTGATTCTAATTTCACAATTAAGCTTACCACACAAATGATTGAACATAAAATAATAATTTCGGTGAAAAAACGAAAATGCCTCTTTCGAATGTAAAAATGAAAGTTTTTGCTAAAAAAATATTTATGCGTATCACATTAATTGTTTTTTAATGCATTTTGTTAGATGATCATCACAAAAAAAGCCATTCCAAATAAAAATTAAGAAAAAATCATTTTCTTTTTCTACGAGGAAATGACTACTATCGGCGAGAAAACTATAGGCATCTGCCTTTGAAGCTTAACAACTCAGTCTAAAAAAATGCTAGCGCAATAAAAAAAAGAGTCATTTAAAATCTGAAAGTGTTATACGTTAATGAGCTTGAAGACGTTTATGTAAAAAAATTGTTATGCTTAGCAGAAAAAAAAATGTAAAAAAAAGTAAGGATTTTTGGGTACATTTAGGAACAGTCAAGTTTAGAGCATTATTTTTTATACAAGGGGCGATGGAAAAAATTTGAAAAAATTCATGAGTATGAGAAAAACTGTTGTGAACCAGTTGCAGTTGAGAAATTTAAAAAAAAAAAGAATTGTCGCTTAAAAGCACAAAAATGTGCAACTATATTATCTTCAGTTCTAATACAGATACTAAAGCGATTCAAACTGCAAACTGTAATTAATAGGCTCTGCATTTATTTTCAATCACCCGGAAGGATGTGTTCATCTTCTTTTTTGTGAAAATCGCGATATTTTTAGACATTTTTTTGTGGGAAAACAAGTGACAGAAAGCGGGGGGTGCCCTTTTTTTTGTTTTACTGCCGACCGCTGGTGCTATTCTTCGACCCCTGGTCCTGAATGCTTGGGTGGCACCTGGCCACGATTCGAACAATCGTCGGCAGTAAAAAAACGCCCCCCCCCTGCTTTCTGTCACTTGTTTTAAAAAAAAAAAAAAAATGTCTAGAAATATCGTGATTTTCACAAAAAATAAGACTAACACATCCTTACGGGTAATTGAAAATAAATACAGGAGCCTATTAATTACAGTTTGCAGTTTGAATTGCTTTAATATCTGTATTAGAACTGAAGATAATATAGCTGCACATTTTTGTACTTTTAAGCAACAATTTTTATATTCTTGAAATTTCTCTACTGCAACTGGTTCACAACAGTTTTCCTCATACTCATGAGTTTTTCAAATTTTTTCCATCGCCCCTTGTACAAGAAATAATGTTCTAAACTTGACTGTGCTTAAATGTACCCAAAAATCCTTACTTTTTTTTTACATTTTTCAGCCTGCTAAGCACAAGAATTTTTTTACATAGACGTCTTCAAGCTCATTAACATATAACATTTTCAGCTTTTAAATGACTGTTTTTTTGTTGCGCTAGCATTTTTTTTACTGAGTTGTTATGCTTCAAAGTCAAATGCCCATAGTTTTCTCGCCGATAGTAGGTGGGACATTTTTCAAATGAAATTGTTATTGATAATTCTTGAAGTTTATGAACGTGCATTAATTATTACCTCAATAACTCAAAAGTGGAAAAGAATTTCAGAAAAAATGCTGCAACTATCTAGAATTACTACAGGAGAAGATAGATACAAATGATAATAATAAAGTATTTAAATAAAAACGATTGTTAAATTGCATTAATTATTACCTCAGTAAGTGAGAAGTGCACAAAAAATTTAGAAAAACTGCAACTCTCTAGCATTAATATAGGACAAGATGGTTACAAAAAATTATAATGTGTTTGAACAAATAGTTTTGCTATATTGAATTAAATAATAACTCACTCTAAGTAAAAAGTTGACAAAAAGTGGAAAATTTAAGAAAAAGGCGCCATTCCTATCATTATTTAAAAATAATATTATTAATAATAATGATAAGTTGTTTAAAGAATTGTGTTTGTTAACATTAATTGACTATTACCTCACTTTCATTGAAATAATAAATTGTTTAAAAAAGTTTTGTAAACATATAAATAGCCGTATAAGTTAGTAATTTGCGTATTAGAAACAATTTGCATTTTCAAAAACGCAAAAAAATCATAATTACGCGTTAAAAACTCGCGAAACCATTTTTTCACACATATTGACAATTCTGAATAAAATTGATATGTTTTTCTCTTATGGGAAATACCTGTTAAACTTCATGGGGCTTGAGCCATCTCTAAATATCATTTTAAAAAAATTAATTTATTTTTGCGTGGGTTCGACCAAAATTTCCGTGCGATATGAAAAAAAAAATCGAAAAAAAACGTCCCATTGCATTTCTGGACCCGACTTCAATCTAATCGAAACCAAGGAAGATGTATAAAAATAGGAACGCATAAGTGACATAAGACTAACCTTTTTTTATTTTGATGAAAATTAGGCCGATGAAATTCCTCCTTTTATTGTCATGGATAAGCAGCCTGCATGCTGAAAATGGCCTGATTGGCGAAGAATTTGAGCACAATTTTAGATTCACTCTGTTCACTCCCGGCGGGAAAAACATAACCTAAACATTCTGTCAATTCGCAAACACTCGCCAGAATTCAATTGTTACAATTCCTTAGTTCTTCACTAGCGTCCTTTATTACCGAAAATATATAATAAACACTTCGTCTTAGCGGATTCAAGAAACAAAATACTTCAAAAATTAATTCTTAACAAAAAGTGAAAACCCGTTAAAAATGTAAAGAAATTTCGAGTGATATGACACATTAACCGAACGACCGTGAATAAAATCAGCTGTTTGTAAAATACAGACGAAGTAAAACATATTTGGCTAAAAAGTTTAGGCATTTCACCCCGCCGGGAAACTCGGAGGATGTTTACAAGTTTTGACATGTCTTCCTTAGCGAAGTCCAGTAAGCTCGAAGTGTGAAGTTCGCTTCTTCGCCCGTTTTTCTTCCTTCTTTGATTTATTGACCGACATAAAGATCAACTGATGTATACATGCGCAGTAGGTCCGCGCGCCAAAATCCCCTCTCCCCCAGCCTTAACTGAAAAAGTGAAGATTCAAAGTCACCCCTACAATAGAAAATAGAATAGCAGGCAGAAACCTCGTCGACGCAATCATTTTAAATATGATAAATCGTTTTTTAATTAATCAGAATGATAAGATTGAACGGAAATTATTTATATCCTAATAGATTCGCTGATAGATACAACAGTCGATGCTAGAGAATATGCGAGTGTTGTCAGTGTCGATCGTAACCTTCAGAGTTCAGACTGTTTAAAAACTTTTTCGCGAGATGCTAAACCCCTTTTTGTTATTCTCTAATCTATTAATCTTTCGGGAAAATTTTGTTTTTGTGTCGGAGAATAGATTTTGGAAAGTCTAATGTGATCTCAAAGTGCATTATTTTCAGAACAAAATTTCGTGCCGATTTTTTTAATTTACCCAGAACTACTACAGTCGCGTGAATTTTGTGCCGTTTTTTTTGTTTGAGTGTTGATTTAAATCTCAAAATAAAAGACTATGGATTTCGCCAGATTGTCATCTAATCATTAATCAGGTATGTACAGGCTCCTTTCTCAAACTTCATTACTCTTTTTTTCTGCCATTAATCTTGAGAGAAGACAACGAATTTTTTCTGGTTTCCAAACTTTGTGTTTAACGGTTTAACAAAAATGGCCACTTCAGATTTCAAAAATCGATTTTTAATTATATTAATTAATTAATTAATTAATTATATATTATCCATTTTTTAATTGCTTAAACAAACGGAATTTGTTTAAACAATTATTCGCCAACAAAATATTTTTAAAATGGTATTTTCCGAATTAAAAGTAATTTTGAATGATTTCGAGGAGTAGTGAATTCTGGTAAGAGCGTCATAAAATTGTTTAAACTATCTTTATTCCTTCAAATGGTTTTTTAAAGTTATTAAAAATTGTTTGAAAATCATGAATTTTATTGAAAATTCGTTTTTTTTTGTTTGAAGTTTATGTCGTAACCCAAAAATTTAACTATTCAATTTTTGGTTGAAAAATGATCTTTTTTAATTGATAATTCGTCTTTTTGGTAGAAATTAATCTTCTCGGTTACAAAATTTATCAATATGGTTTAAAATTATATTATTCCAGGAAGATTCATAATTTTAGCTGAAAGTTCATTCGTCATTGTAGTTAAAAAATCATCTCTTTTGTTTAAAATTCAACTATTCTAGTTGCAGGTTTGTCATTTTTGCTCATGGTTCATCAGTTTGGTTTAAAGTTTATTATTTCAACTGTGAATTAAACTATTCCATTTTTGATTGAAATTTAACCTCTTTTAGTTCAAAATTCAACCATTTGGTTGAAAAGTGGTCTTCTTTAGTTAAAAATTCAACTATGTTATTGGAAATGTATGTATTTTATAGAAAAATCATCTTTTTGATGGAGAATTAATCTTCTTGTTTTAAAATTAATCTTTATGTTTAAAAATGCATCTTTTTGATTGAAAATAAAACTACGTGGTTGAAAGTTAAACTCTTTTGTTGACAATTTTTTTTCCCGGTTTAAAATTTATCTATTTCAGTTGAAGATTCATAGTTTTAGACGAAAACTCATCAGTTTGGTTGAAAATGTATTTTTTAAAATTAAAATTGAACTGTTCCGTTTTTGGTTGAAAATAGAGCTTTTTTACTTGAAAATTCATGTATTTTGCCGAAAAATCCTATTTTTCAGTAGATAATTAATAAATTAAACGTAAATATTCCGCGTTTGGTTGAAAGCTGATTTTTTTTAGTTAAAATGATACTGTTTGGTTGAAATTTTTTTTCTTTTTTAGTTGACAATGAACTATTTAGTTGAAAATTCATGTGTTTTTTGAAAAAATCATCTTTTTCGTAGGAAATTAATTTAGAAAGAAATTAAAAAAATGATTAATTATATTTTGAGTATTATTTAATTATTCGATGGTGCTAACATGTTTAGGAATATCTTGTGATAAAATAGATTTTTTTCCTGGATTTAGGTAGAAATGCTGTCTGAGATGTTAAATACGTTTTTTTTCGAAAAAGTTTTAACATTCACAATGAGAAAATATAACTTAATAGAAATTAGAAAAGATATAATAAGTTTGCATAATTTTAGAGGTTAACAAAATTTCCATTTATACTTATTCATTTTTATGAACCGTAATACTTATTTTCCTAAAGTATTAAAAATTTTAATTAAAATTTACGATTTCCAGCAAATTTATTTCTAAGTTTAGAGTTAAATTTTTATTGCTCTGCACAATTCTTTAAAGGGGACTAAAGTCTAAAATGCAAGGATGGCAGCATAGCAGCGTATGAGACTTTTAGGTAAGTGAATTTTTAGCAATAATAAAATTCTTTTCAACACAAATTTTTTTAAAGTTTTCATAGGATGTGTGCTTGATTTAATTTATATTGAAGTAGTGAAGTTAAACACAATGGTGCGTACTGTGATTCATAAAATTTCTATGAATTATTACATATTTTTTGTAAAATTATGCAATATAAACAGAGAAGATAAAAGTCACTTTCAATCACTTTTCAGTCCCTTTTCACGATATGCATTGCCCCATTTTTGAGACAAAATCACTATAGTCTCTTTTTAAAATAGAAAGATTACTAAAAATTTTTTAACATAAATTAGATTAAAATCCAAATTAAAAAATCTATTTAACGTCCAATAATCAAATTGATGTAAACTCCTGTTAAAAAAAAATAAAAATCCAACGACCAAATTTGGACCACAATGAACAAACAAAAACAAAAGGGATGTGGTTGGCTGCCTTCTCATTTTTCTTCCCTCTTTTTTATTTTTGTCCGACAATTAATTTTTTTTAAAATTTTTCAGATTATAATAGGATTTTTTTTGTTCCTTTTGTTTCAAATTTCGTCGTTGGATTATTTTCTTTTTAAACAGGAGTTTGCATCAGAAAGATTACTTTTCTTACTTTTGTCACTAAATCCGAACAGAGAACCCAGCATTTGATCAATTTTAGTCAGTTTTTTAAAAAATTTCTTTGAATTCTTTGAAATTCCCTTTAAATCAATTGAATTCAATAGATTTTTCTTGGATTTCCAAATTGTTTAATTCGACGTACATTATTATGAATTCACTCCAATTTTATTGAAATCAATGGAATATTTTCTAACATTTCTTTAATTTATTTGAATTAACGCTGAATTCTCATTAACTTATCATATGGATTCTTTAAAATTCTTTCGAATCTTTTAAATTCTCCTAAATTTACATCGATTTTACTGAATACAATAGAGTTTTTTTCATTTGTCGAATTTTTTTTCAATTTATTTGAATTCATTCTGAATGCTTATTAATTTATTCTGATTTTGATGAGTTGATCCTGATTTTTATTAATTTATCCTTAATTTTTTAAAATTATGTTAAAATAGTCTTGGTTTACTTAATTTATTCAATTAAAAAAAAAATTAGTTCGCTAAAAGTCTTTTAAGCTTATCCTGAGTTATTAGACATTTCACCAAATTCTTTGCATTTTTTGCAATTAATTCAAAATTCTTTCAATTTCTTATATTTTTCAACAAAAGCTCTTAAAATAACTTGACTCATTTTAAATTTACTCTAATTTTACTAAAATTATTGGAATATTTTCAATTTTTTGAACATTTTCCTTGATTTTTTAAATTCACCTCCAATTTTTATGAATTCTCTTAATTTTTTCTTAATTTTATCGAACTTTACTTAATTTGTTGTTTTTTAATTCACTTGAACACTGTCGAATTCTTTCAAATTCTTATTAATTACATCAAAGTCTCCTGCATTCTTCTTAATTAACTCCAGTTTTACTGAATTCAGAGAAATATTTTGGATTAATGTTTTTTTCAACTCACTTTAGTCCATTTTAAATTTACTCTAAATTCTTTTTAATTTATGCTGAACAGGGTCGTGGCAAATTTCATTTTTGTTTTCAAGTTTAGTTTAAAATATAAAAGAGGTAACCATTTTTACTACTTAGAAATAAATTTTGGCGCAGTATATTTTTTAATTGTATTATGAAATGTGTACCTTTTTAAACATAAAAATACAGTTACTGCTCCGTAGAAGCAATTTAACAACTCAAAGTTTTTACAATATTTATTACGTTACTAATTTTTTTCTAAATTTCTTTCGAAATACAGTATTTTAACCACATTTTCTTTTTCCAACTGTGAGAAGTTGGTAATTTCTTATTACAAAATTCGGTTATTTCAAATCATATAGCGACCCTATTCTTAATTTTTTTAAATCCTTGGGATTCTCTTGAATTTTTGTTAACCCTAGCTGAATTCTTCCGAATTAACTTGAATTCAGTCAATTTTATTCATTTAAATGGATTTTTAAATATCTTTATTTTTAATTCAACATAAAGTCTTTTAAATTCACCCTGGATTTTTAGGCATTTTTATCAAATTGTTTTTAATTCCTCTGAATTTTTCGAAATTCATTCTAATTTTACGCAAAATAGTGGGATATTTTTTTTATCCATTTCATCGAATTCTTTTTTTTTCTAATTCATCCAAATGCACTAAATTTTTATATAATTTATTGCTTATTTTTTGAATGTATCCTAAATTTGCTAGAATTTACTTGGAATTCTTATAAATTTCAACAAATTCAGATTTTCACTTTTTAAGTAAGTGAAAGACGCCTTCTGGGACACTTTAAATGACACAATAAACATCTGCGAACATGGGGAAAGAATAATTCTACTAGGAGACATGAACGGTTGGGTGGG